>NW_027167756.1:0-153805 GCF_040954835.1 Lepisosteus oculatus | reverse complement strand
GGCTCTTCTGAGCTTTGCAAGATAATAGGGATTCAGTTGTCTGAAAAAAGGCGTTTATTTCGGGCTGAAAAACACGTTTTGAAAAGTGTACTGTAACTGCCCCATAACTTACATGGGGTTGACCAAACTTGCAGAAACATGTTTATTTCTGCTGAAAATCACGTTTTAACCACTTTCTGCACACTGGGGTTAAGAGCAGAGTGTGTGGGCTCTTCTGAGCTTTGCAGTTACATAGGGATTCAGTTGTCTGAAAAAACGTGTTTATTTCGGGCCTGAAAAACACGTTTTGAAAAGTGTACTGTAACTGCCCCATAACTTACATGGGGTTGACCAAACTTGCAGAAACATGTTTATTTCTGCTGAAAAACATGTTTTGACACTTTCTGCACAGTGGGGTTAAGAGCTGAGTGTGTGGGCTCTTCTGAGCTTTGCAGTTACATAGGGATTCAGTTGTCTGAAAAACGCGTTTATTCGGGCTGAAAAACACGTTTTGAAAAGTGTACTGTAACTGCCCCATAACTTACATGGGGTTGACCAAACTTGCAGAAACATGTTTATTTCTGCTGAAAAACTTGTTTTGACACTTTCTGCACAGTGGGGTTAAGAGCTGAGTGTGTGGGCTCTTCTGAGCTTTGCAGTTACATAGGGATTCAGTTGTCTGAAAAAACGCGTTTATTTCGGGCTGAAAACACGTTTTGAAAAAGTGCTGTTACTGCCCCATAACTTACATGGGGTTGACCAAACTTGCAGAAACATGTTTATTTCTGCTGAAAATCATGTTTTAACACTTTCTGCACACTTGGGTTAAGAGCAGAGTGTGTGGGCTCTTCTGAGCCTTGCAGTTACATAGGGATTCAGTTGTCTGAAAAAACGTGTTTATTTCGGGCTGAAAAACACGTTTTGAAAAGTGTACTGTAACTGCCCCATAACTTACATGGGGTTGACCAAACTTGCAGAAACATGTTTATTTCTGCTGAAAAACATGTTTTGACACTTTCTGCACACTGGGGTTAAGAGCTGAGTGTGTGGGCTCTTCTGAGCTTTGCAGTTACATAGGGATTCAGTTGTCTGAAAAAAGGCGTTTATTTCGGGCTGAAAAACACGTTTTGAAAAGTGTACTGTAACTGCCCCATAACTTACATGGGGTTGACCAAACTTCCAGAAACATGTTTATTTCTGCTGAAAACACGTTTTGACACTTTCTGCACACTGGGGTTAAGAGCAGAGTGTGTGGGCTCTTCTGAGCCTTGCAGTTTCATAGGGATTCAGTTGTCTGAAAAAACGTGTTTATTTCGGGCTGAAAAACACGTTTTGAAAAAAGTGCTGTTACTGCCCTATAACTTACATGGTGTTGACCAAACTTGCAGAAACATGTTTATTTCTGCTGAAAAACACGTTTTGACACTTTCTGCACACTGGGGTTAAGAGCAGAGTGTGTGGGCTCTTCTGAGCCTTGCAGTTATATAGGATTCAGTTGTCTGAAAAAACGTGTTTATTTCGGGTTGAAAAACACGTTTTGAAAAAAGTGCTGTTACTGCCCCATAACTTACATGGGGTTGACCAAACTTGCAGAAACATGTTTATTTCTGCTGAAAACACGTTTTGACACTTTCTGCACACTGGGGTTAAGAGCAGAGTGTGTGGGCTCTTCTGAGCCTTGCAGTTACATAGGGATTCAGTTGTCTGAAAAAACGTGTTTTATTTCGGGCTGAAAAACACGTTTTGAAAAGTGTACTGTAACTGCCCCATAACTTACATGGGGTTGACCAAACTTGCAGAAACATGTTTATTTCTGCTGAAAAACACGTTTTGACACTTTCTGCACACTGGGTTAAGAGCAGAGTGTGTGGGTTATCTGAGCCTTGCAGTTACATAGGGATTCAGTTGTCTGAAAAAACGCGTTTATTTCGGGCTGAAAAACACGTTTTGAAAAAGTGCTGTTACTGCCCCATAACTTACATGGGTTGACCAAACTTGCAGAAACATGTTTATTTCTGCTGAAAAACATGTTTTGACACTTTCTGCACACTGGGGTTAAGAGCTGAGTGTGTGGGCTCTTCTGAGCTTTGCAGTTACATAGGGATCAGTTGTCTGAAAAAACGCGTTAATTTCGGGCTGAAAAACACGTTTTGAAAAGTGTACTGTAACTGCCCCATAACTTACATGGGGTTGACCAAACTTGCAGAAACATGTTTATTTCTGCTGAAAAACATGTGTTGACACTTTCTGCACACTGGGGTTTAAGAGCTGAGTGTGTGGGCTCTTCTGAGCTTTGCAGTTACATAGGGATTCAGTTGTCTGAAAAAACGCGTTTATTTCGGGCTGAAAAACACGTTTTGAAAAAAGTGCTGTAACTGCCCCATAACTTACATGGGGTTGACCAAACTTCCAGAAACACGTTTATTTCTGCTGAAAAACACGTTTTGACACTTTCTGCACACTGGGGTTAAGAGCAGAGTGTGTGGGCTCTTCTAAGCCTTGCAGTTACATAGGGATTCAGTTGTCTGAAAAAACGTGTTTATTTCGGGCTGAAAAACACGTTTTGAAAAGTGTACTGTAACTGCCCCATAACTTACATGGGGTTGACCAAACTTGCAGAAACATGTTTATTTCTGCTGAAAATCACGTTTTAACACTTTCTGCACACTGGGGTTAAGAGCAGAGTGTGTGGGCTCTTCTGAGCCTTGCAGTTACATAGGGATTCAGTTGTCTGAAAAACGTGTTTATTTCGGGCCTGAAAAACACGTTTTGAAAAAGTGTACTGTAACTGCCCCATAACTTACATGGGGTGACCAAACTTGCAGAAACATGTTTAATTTCTGCTGAAAAACATGTTTTGACACTTTCGGCACACTGGGGTTAAGAGCTGAGTGTGTGGGCTCTTCTGAGCTTTGCAGTTACATAGGGATTCAGTTGTCTGAAAAAAACGCGTTTATTTCGGGCTGAAAAACACGTTTTGAAAAAAGTGCTGTAACTGCCCCATAACTTACATGGGGTTGACCAAACTTCCAGAAAACACGTTTATTTCTGCTGAAAACACGTTTTGACACTTTCTGCACACTGGGGTTAAGAGCAGAGTGTGTGGGCTCTTCTAAGCCTTGCAGTTTACATAGGGATTCAGTTGTCTGAAAAACGTGTTATTTCGGGCTGAAAAACACGTTTTGAAAAGTGTACTGTAACTGCCCCATAACTTACATGGGGTGGACCAAACTTGCAGAAACATGTTTATTTCTGCTGAAAATCACGTTTTAACACTTTCTGCACACTGGGGGTTAAGAGCAGAGTGTGTGGGCTCTTCTGAGCCTTGCAGTTACATAGGGATTCAGTTGTCTGAAAAACGTGTTTATTTCGGGCTGAAAAACACGTTTTGAAAAGTGTACTGTAACTGCCCCTAACTTACATGGGGTTGACCAACTTGCAGAAACATGTTTATTTCTGCTGAAAAACATGTTTTGACACTTTCGGCACACTGGGGTTAAGAGCTGAGTGTGTGGGCTCTTCTGAGCTTTGCAGTTACATAGGGATTCAGTTGTCTGAAAAAAGGCGTTTATTTCGGGCTGAAAAAACACGTTTTGAAAAGTGTACTGTAACTGCCCCATAACTTACATGGGGTTGACCAAACTTGCAGAAACATGTTTATTTCTGCTGAAAAACATGTTTTGACACTTTCTGCACACTGGGGTTAAGAGCTGAGTGTGTGGGCTCTTCTGAGCCTTGCAGTTACTTAGGGATTCAGTTGTCTGAAAAAACGCGTTTATTTCGGGCTGAAAAAACACGTTTTGGAAAAAGTGCTGTTACTGCCCCATAACTTACATGGGGTTGACCAAACTTGCAGAAACATGTTTATTTCTGCTGAAAATCACGTTTTAACACTTTCTGCACACTGGGGTTAAGAGCAGAGTGTGTGGGCTCTTCTGAGCCTTTCAGTTACATAGGGATTCAGTTGTCTGAAAAACGTGTTTATTTCGGGCTGAAAAACGTTTTAAAAGTGTACTGTAACTGCCCATAACTTACATGGGGTTGACCAAACTTGCAGAAACATGTTTATTTCTGCTGAAAAACATGTTTTGACACTTTCTGCACACTGGGGTTAAGAGCTGAGTGTGTGGGCTCTTCTGAGCTTTGCAGTTACATAGGGATTCAGTTGTCTGAAAAAACGCGTTTAATTTCGGGCTGAAAAACACGTTTTGAAAAAAGTGCTGTAACTGCCCAATAACTTACATGGGGTTGACCAAACTTCCAGAAACATGTTTTTTTCTGCTGAAAAACACGTTTTGACACTTCTGCACAGTGGGGTTAAGAGCAGAGTGTGTGGGCTCTTCTAAGCCTTGCAGTTACATAGGGATTCAGTTGTCTGAAAAAACGTGTTTATTTCGGGGCTGAAAAACCACGTTTGAAAAGTGTACTGTAACTGCCCCATAACTTACATGGGGTTGACCAAACTTGCAGAAACATGTTTATTTCTGCTGAAAAACTTGTTTTGACACCTTTCTGCACAGTGGGGTTTAAGAGCTGAGTGTGTGGGCTCTTCTGAGCTTTGCAGTTACATAGGGATTCAGTTGTCTGAAAAAACGCGTTTATTTCGGGCTGAAAAACACGTTTTGAAAAAAGTGCTGTTACTGCCCCATAACTTACATGGGTTGACCAAACTTGCAGAAACATGTTTATTTCTGCTGAAAATCACGTTTTAACACTTTCTGCACACTGGGGTTAAGAGCAGAGTGTGTGGGCTCTTCTGAGCCTTGCAGTTACATAGGGATTCAGTTGTCTGAAAAAACGTGTTTATTTCGGGCTGAAAAACACGTTTTGAAAAGTGTACTGTAACTGCCCCATAACTTACATGGGGTTGACCAAACTTGCAGAAACATGTTTATTTCTGCTGAAAAACATGTTTTGACACTTTCTGCACACTGGGGTTAAGAGCTGAGTGTGTGGGCTCTTCTGAGCTTTGCAGTTACATAGGGATTCAGTTGTCTGAAAAAAGCGTTTTATTTCGGGCTGAAAAACACGTTTTGAAAAGTGTACTGTAACTGCCCCATAACTTACATGGGGTTGACCAAACTTCCAGAAACATGTTTATTTCTGCTGAAAAACACGTTTTGACACTTTCTGCACACTGGGGTTAAGAGCAGAGTGTGTGGGCTCTTCTGAGCCTTGCAGTTACATAGGGATTCAGTTGTCTGAAAAAACGTGTTTATTTCGGGCTGAAAAACACGTTTTGAAAAAAGTGCTGTTACTGCCCTATAACTTACATGGTGTTGACCCAAACTTGCAGAAACATGTTTATTTCTGCTGAAAAACACGTTTTGACACTTTCTGCACACTGGGGTTAAGAGCAGAGTGTGTGGGCTCTTCTGAGCCTTGCAGTTACATAGGGATTCAGTTGTCTGAAAAAAAGTGTTTATTTCGGGCTGAAAAACACGTTTTGAAAAAAGTGCTGTTACTGCCCCATAACTTACATGGGGTTGACCAAACTTGCAGAAACATGTTTATTTCTGCTGAAAAACACGTTTTGACACTTTCTGCACACTGGGGTTAAGAGCAGAGTGTGTGGGCTCTTCTGAGCCTTGCAGTTACATAGGGATTCAGTTGTCTGAAAAAACGTGTTTATTTCGGCTGAAAAACACGTTTTGAAAAGTGTACTGTAACTGCCACATAACTTACATGGGGTTGACCAAACTTGCAGAAACATGTTTATTTCTGCTGAAAAACACGTTTTGACACTTTCTGCACACTGGGGTTAAGAGCAGAGTGTGTGGGCTATTCTGAGCCTTGCAGTTACATAGGGATTCAGTTGTCTGAAAAAACGCGTTTATTTCGGGCTGAAAAACACGTTTTGAAAAAAGTGCTGTTACTGCCCCATAACTTACATGGGGTTGACCAAACTTGCAGAAACATGTTTATTTCTGCTGAAAAAACATGTTTTGACACTTTCTGCACACTGGGGTTAAGAGCTGAGTGTGTGGGCTCTTCTGAGCTTTGCAGTTACATAGGATTCAGTTGTCTGAAAAAACGCGTTTATTTCGGGCTGAAAAACACGTTTTGAAAAGAGTACTGTAACTGCCCCATAACTTACATGGGGTTGACCAAACTTCCAGAAACATGTTTTTTTCTGCTGAAAAACACGTTTTTGACACTTTCTGCACAGTGGGGTAAGAGCAGAGTGTGTGGGCTCTTCTGAGCCTTGCAGTTACATAGGGATTCAGTTGTCTGAAAAAACGCGTTTATTTCGGGCTGAAAAACACGTTTTGAAAAAAGTGCTGTAACTGCCCCATAACTTACATGGGGTTGACCAAACTTCCAGAAACATGTTTTTTTCTGCTGAAAAACACGTTTTGACACTTTCTGCACAGTGGGGTTAAGAGCAGAGTGTGTGGGCTCTTCTGAGCTTTGCAGTTACATAGGGATTCAGTTGTCTGAAAAAACGCGTTTATTTCGGGGCTGAAAAACACGTTTTGAAAAGAGTACTGTAACTGCCCCAAAACTTACATGGGGTTGACCAAACTTGCAGAAACATGTTTATTTCTGCTGAAAAACATGTTTTGACACTTTCTGCACAGTGGGGTTAAGAGCTGAGTGTGTGGGCTCTTCTGAGCTTTGCAGTTACATAGGGATTCAGTTGTCTGAAAAAACGTGTTTATTTCGGGCTGAAAAACACGTTTTGAAAAAAGTGCTGTTACTGCCCCATAACTTACATGGGGTTGACCAAACTTGCAGAAACATGTTTATTTCTGCTGAAAACACGTTTTGACACTTTCTGCACACTGGGGTTAAGAGCAGAGTGTGTGGGCTATTCTGAGCCTTGCAGTTACATAGGGATTCAGTTGTCTGAAAAAACGCGTTTATTTCGGGCTGAAAAACACGTTTTGAAAAAAGTGCTGTTACTGCCCCATAACTTACATGGGGTTGACCAAACTTGCAGAAACATGTTTATTTCTGCTGAAAAACATGTTTTGACACTTTCTGCACACTGGGGTTAAGAGCTGAGTGTGTGGGCTCTTCTGAGCTTTGCAGTTACATAGGGATTCAGTTGTCTGAAAAAACGCGTTAATTTCGGGCTGAAAAACACGTTTGAAAAGTGTACTGTAACTGCCCCATAACTTACATGGGGTTGACCAAACTTGCAGAAACATGTTTATTTCTGCTGAAAAACATGTGTTGACACTTTCTGCACACGGGGTTAAGAGCTGAGTGTGTGGGCTCTTCTGAGCTTTGCAGTTACATAGGGATTCAGTTGTCTGAAAAAACGCGTTTATTTCGGGCTGAAAAACACGTTTTGAAAAAAGTGCTGTAACTGCCCCATAACTTACATGGGGTTGACCAAACTTCCAGAAACACGTTTATTTCTGCTGAAAACACGTTTTGACACTTTCTGCACACTGGGGTTAAGAGCAGAGTGTGTGGGCTCTTCTAAGCCTTGCAGTTACATAGGGATCAGTTGTCTGAAAAAACGTGTTTATTTCGGGCTGAAAAACACGTTTTTGAAAAGTGTACTGTAACTGCCCCATAACTTACATGGGGTTGACCAAACTTGCAGAAACATGTTTATTTCTGCTGAAAAACACGTTTTGACACTTTCTGCACACTGGGGTTAAGAGCAGAGTGTGTGGGCTCTTCTGAGCCTTGCAGTTACATAGGGATTCAGTTGTCTGAAAAACGTGTTTATTTCGGGCTGAAAAACACGTTTTGAAAAGTGTACTGTAATCTGCCCCATAACTTACATGGGGTTGACCAAACTTGCAGAAACATGTTTATTTCTGCTTTAAAACACGTTTTGACACTTTCTGCACACTGGGGTTAAGAGCTGAGTGTGTGGGCTCTTCTGAGCTTTGCAGTTACATAGGGATTCAGTTGTCTGAAAAAACGCGTTAATTTCGGGCTGAAAAACACGTTTTGAAAAGTGTACTGTAACTGCCCCATAACTTACATGGGGTTGACCAAACTTGCAGAAACATGTTTATTTTCTGCTGAAAAACATGTGTTGACACTTTCTGCACACTGGGGTTAAGAGCTGAGTGTGTGGGCTCTTCTGAGCTTTGCAGTTACATAGGGATTCAGTTGTCTGAAAAAACGCGTTTATTTCGGGCTGAAAAACACGTTTTTGAAAAAAGTGCTGTAACTGCCCCATAACTTACATGGGGTTGACCAAACTTCCAGAAACACGTTTATTTCTGCTGAAAAACACGTTTTTGACACTTTCTGCACACTGGGGTTAAGAGCAGAGTGTGTGGGCTCTTCTAAGCCTTGCAGTTACATAGTGATTCAGTTGTCTGAAAAAACGTGTTTATTTCGGGCTGAAAAACACGTTTGAAAAAGTGTACTGTAACTGCCCCATAACTTACATGGGGTTGACCAAACTTGCAGAAACATGTTTATTTCTGCTGAAAATCACGTTTTAACACTTTCTGCACACTGGGGTTAAGAGCAGAGTGTGTGGGCTCTTCTGAGCCTTGCAGTTACATAGGGATTCAGTTGTCTGAAAAAACGTGTTTATTTCGGGCTGAAAAACACGTTTTGAAAAGTGTACTGTAACTGCCCCATAACTTACATGGGGTTGACCAAACTTGTAGAAACATGTTTATTTCTGCTGAAAAACATGTTTTGACACTTTCTGCACACTGGGGTTAAGAGCTGAGTGTGTGGGCTCTTCTGAGCTTTGCAGTTACATAGGGATTCAGTTGTCTGAAAAAAGGCGTTTATTTCGGGCTGAAAAACACGTTTTGAAAAGTGTACTGTAACTGCCCCATAACTTACATGGGGTTGACCAAACTTGCAGAAACATGTTTATTTCTGCTGAAAATCACGTTTTAACACTTTCTGCACACTGGGGTTAAGAGCAGAGTGTGTGGGCTCTTCTGAGCTTTGCAGTTACATAGGGATTCAGTTGTCTGAAAAAACGTGTTTATTTCGGGCTGAAAAACACGTTTTGAAAAGTGTACTGTAACTGCCCCATAACTTACATGGGGTTGACCAAACTTGTAGAAACATGTTTATTTCTGCTGAAAAACATGTTTTGACACTTTCTGCACACTGGGGTTAAGAGCTGAGTGTGTGGGCTCTTCTGAGCTTTGCAGTTACATAGGGATTCAGTTGTCTGAAAAAAGGCGTTTATTTCGGGCTGAAAAACACGTTTTGAAAAGTGTACTGTAACTGCCCCATAACTTACATGGGTTGACCAAACTTGCAGAAACATGTTTATTTCTGCTGAAAATCACGTTTTAACACTTTCTGCACACTGGGGTTAAGAGCAGAGTGTGTGGGCTCTTCTGAGCTTTGCAGTTACATAGGGATTCAGTTGTCTGAAAAAATCGTGTTTATTTCGGGCTGAAAAACACGTTTTGAAAAGTGTACTGTAACCTGCCCCATAACTTACATGGGGTTGACCAAACTTGCAGAAACATGTTTATTTCTGCTGAAAAACATGTTTTGACACTTTCTGCACAGTGGGGTTAAGAGCTGAGTGTGTGGGCTCTTCTGAGCTTTGCAGTTACATAGGGATTCAGTTGTCTGAAAAAACGCGTTTATTTCGGGCTGAAAAACACGTTTTGAAAAAAGTGCTGTTACTGCCCCATAACTTACATGGGGTTGACCAAACTTGCAGAAACATGTTTACTTCTGCTGAAAATCACGTTTTAACACTTTCTGCACACTGGGGTTAAGAGCAGAGTGTGTGGGCTCTTCTGAGCCTTGCAGTTACATAGGGATTCAGTTGTCTGAAAAAACGTGTTTATTTCGGGCTGAAAAACACGTTTTGAAAAGTGTACTGTAACTGCCCCATAACTTACATGGGGTTGACCAAACTTGCAGAAACATGTTTATTTCTGCTGAAAAAACATGTTTTGACACTTTCTGCACACTGGGGTTAAGAGCTGAGTGTGTGGGCTCTTCTGAGCTTTGCAGTTACATAGGGATTCAGTTGTCTGAAAAAACGTGTTTATTTCGGGCTGAAAAACACGTTTTGAAAGTGTACTGTAACTGCCCCATAACTTACATGGGGTTGACCAAACTTGTAGAAACATGTTTATTTCTGCTGAAAAACATGTTTTGACACTTTCTGCACACTGGGGTTAAGAGCTGAGTGTGTGGGCTCTTCTGAGCTTTGCAGTTACATAGGGATTCAGTTGTCTGAAAAAAGGCGTTTATTTCGGGCTGAAAAACACGTTTTGAAAAGTGTACTGTAACTGCCCCATAACTTACATGGGGTTGACCAAACTTGCAGAAACATGTTTATTTCTGCTGAAAATCACGTTTTAACACTTTCTGCACACTGGGGTTAAGAGCAGAGTGTGTGGGCTCTTCTGAGCTTTGCAGTTACATAGGGATTCAGTTGTCTGAAAAAACGTGTTTATTTCGGGCTGAAAAACACGTTTTGAAAAGTGTACTGTAACTGCCCCATAACTTACATGGGGTTGACCAAACTTGCAGAAACATGTTTATTTCTGCTGAAAAACATGTTTTGACACTTTCTGCACAGTGGGGTTAAGAGCTGAGTGTGTGGGCTCTTCTGAGCTTTGCAGTTACATAGGGATTCAGTTGTCTGAAAAAACGCGTTTATTTCGGGCTGAAAA
The DNA here is from genome assembly GCF_040954835.1 of Lepisosteus oculatus. Lineage (NCBI taxonomy): Eukaryota > Metazoa > Chordata > Actinopteri > Semionotiformes > Lepisosteidae > Lepisosteus > Lepisosteus oculatus. The sequence continues at coordinate 143,237 of NW_027167756.1, read as the reverse complement.
ACACGTTTTGAAAAAAGTGCTGTTACTGCCCCATAACTTACATGGGGTTGACCAAACTTGCAGAAACATGTTTACTTCTGCTGAAAATCACGTTTTAACACTTTCTGCACACTGGGGTTAAGAGCAGAGTGTGTGGGCTCTTCTGAGCCTTGCAGTTACATAGGGATTCAGTTGTCTGAAAAAACGTGTTTTATTTCGGGCTGAAAAACACGTTTTGAAAAGTGTACTGTAACTGCCCCATAACTTACATGGGGTTGACCAAACTTGCAGAAACATGTTTATTTCTGCTGAAAAACATGTTTTGACACTTTCTGCACACTGGGGTTAAGAGCTGAGTGTGTGGGCTCTTCTGAGCTTTGCAGTTACATAGGGATTCAGTTGTCTGAAAAAACGTGTTTATTTCGGGCTGAAAAACACGTTTTGAAAAGTGTACTGTAACTGCCCCATAACTTACATGGGGTTGACCAAACTTGCAGAAACATGTTTATTTCTGCTGAAAAACATGTTTTGACACTTTCTGCACACTGGGGTTAAGAGCTGAGTGTGTGGGCTCTTCTGAGCTTTGCAGTTACATAGGGATTCAGTTGTCTGAAAAAACGCGTTTATTTCGGGCTGAAAAACACGTTTTGAAAAAAGTGCTGTTACTGCCCCATAACTTACATGGGGTTGACCAAACTTGCAGAAACATGTTTATTTCTGCTGAAAAACATGTTTTGACACTTTCTGCACAGTGGGGTTAAGAGCTGAGTGTGTGGGCTCTTCTGAGCTTTGCAGTTACATAGGGATTCAGTTGTCTGAAAAAACGCGTTTATTTCGGGCTGAAAAACACGTTTTGAAAAAAGTGCTGTTACTGCCCCATAACTTACATGGGGTTGACCAAACTTGCAGAAACATGTTTATTTCTGCTGAAAAACACGTTTTGACACTTTCTGCACACTGGGGTTAAGAGCAGAGTGTGTGGGCTCTTCTGAGCCTTGCAGTTACATAGGGATTCAGTTGTCTGAAAAAACGCGTTTATTTCGGGCTGAAAAACACGTTTTGAAAAAAGTGCTGTTACTGCCCCATAACTTACATGGGGTTGACCAAACTTGCAGAAACATGTTTATTTCTGCTGAAAAACATGTTTTGACACTTTCTGCACACTGGGGTTAAGAGCTGAGTGTGTGGGCTCTTCTGAGCTTTGCAGTTACATAGGGATTCAGTTGTCTGAAAAAACGCGTTTATTTCGGGCTGAAAAACACGTTTTGAAAAAAGTGCTGTAACTGCCCCATAACTTACATGGGGTTGACCAAACTTCCAGAAACATGTTTTTTTCTGCTGAAAAACACGTTTTGACACTTTCTGCACAGTGGGGTTAAGAGCAGAGTGTGTGGGCTCTTCTGAGCTTTGCAGTTACATAGGGATTCAGTTGTCTGAAAAAACGCGTTTATTTCGGGCTGAAAAACACGTTTTGAAAAGAGTACTGTAACTGCCCCATAACTTACATGGGGTTGACCAAACTTGCAGAAACATGTTTATTTCTGCTGAAAAACATGTTTTGACACTTTCTGCACAGTGGGGTTAAGAGCTGAGTGTGTGGGCTCTTCTGAGCTTTGCAGTTACATAGGGATTCAGTTGTCTGAAAAAACGTGTTTATTTCGGGCTGAAAAACACGTTTTGAAAAAAGTGCTGTTACTGCCCCATAACTTACATGGGGTTGACCAAACTTGCAGAAACATGTTTATTTCTGCTGAAAAACACGTTTTGACACTTTCTGCACACTGGGGTTAAGAGCAGAGTGTGTGGGCTATTCTGAGCCTTGCAGTTACATAGGGATTCAGTTGTCTGAAAAAACGCGTTTATTTCGGGCTGAAAAACACGTTTTGAAAAAAGTGCTGTTACTGCCCCATAACTTACATGGGGTTGACCAAACTTGCAGAAACATGTTTATTTCTGCTGAAAAACACGTTTTGACACTTTCTGCACACTGGGGTTAAGAGCAGAGTGTGTGGGCTCTTCTGAGCCTTGCAGTTACATAGGGATTCAGTTGTCTGAAAAAACGTGTTTATTTCGGGCTGAAAAACACGTTTTGAAAAGTGTACTGTAACTGCCCCATAACTTACATGGGGTTGACCAAACTTGCAGAAACATGTTTATTTCTGCTGAAAAACACGTTTTGACACTTTCTGCACACTGGGGTTAAGAGCAGAGTGTGTGGGCTCTTCTGAGCCTTGCAGTTACATAGGGATTCAGTTGTCTGAAAAAACGTGTTTATTTCGGGCTGAAAAACACGTTTTGAAAAGTGTACTGTAACTGCCCCATAACTTACATGGGGTTGACCAAACTTGCAGAAACATGTTTATTTCTGCTTTAAAACACGTTTTGACACTTTCTGCACACTGGGGTTAAGAGCTGAGTGTGTGGGCTCTTCTGAGCTTTGCAGTTACATAGGGATTCAGTTGTCTGAAAAAACGCGTTAATTTCGGGCTGAAAAACACGTTTTGAAAAGTGTACTGTAACTGCCCCATAACTTACATGGGGTTGACCAAACTTGCAGAAACATGTTTATTTCTGCTGAAAAACATGTGTTGACACTTTCTGCACACTGGGGTTAAGAGCTGAGTGTGTGGGCTCTTCTGAGCTTTGCAGTTACATAGGGATTCAGTTGTCTGAAAAAACGCGTTTATTTCGGGCTGAAAAACACGTTTTGAAAAAAGTGCTGTAACTGCCCCATAACTTACATGGGGTTGACCAAACTTCCAGAAACACGTTTATTTCTGCTGAAAAACACGTTTTGACACTTTCTGCACACTGGGGTTAAGAGCAGAGTGTGTGGGCTCTTCTAAGCCTTGCAGTTACATAGGGATTCAGTTGTCTGAAAAAACGTGTTTATTTCGGGCTGAAAAACACGTTTTGAAAAGTGTACTGTAACTGCCCCATAACTTACATGGGGTTGACCAAACTTGCAGAAACATGTTTATTTCTGCTGAAAATCACGTTTTAACACTTTCTGCACACTGGGGTTAAGAGCAGAGTGTGTGGGCTCTTCTGAGCCTTGCAGTTACATAGGGATTCAGTTGTCTGAAAAAACGTGTTTATTTCGGGCTGAAAAACACGTTTTGAAAAGTGTACTGTAACTGCCCCATAACTTACATGGGGTTGACCAAACTTGTAGAAACATGTTTATTTCTGCTGAAAAACATGTTTTGACACTTTCTGCACACTGGGGTTAAGAGCTGAGTGTGTGGGCTCTTCTGAGCTTTGCAGATACATAGGGATTCAGTTGTCTGAAAAAAGGCGTTTATTTCGGGCTGAAAAACACGTTTTGAAAAGTGTACTGTAACTGCCCCATAACTTACATGGGGTTGACCAAACTTGCAGAAACATGTTTATTTCTGCTGAAAATCACGTTTTAACACTTTCTGCACACTGGGGTTAAGAGCAGAGTGTGTGGGCTCTTCTGAGCTTTGCAGTTACATATGGATTCAGTTGTCTGAAAAAACGTGTTTATTTCGGGCTGAAAAACACGTTTTGAAAAGTGTACTGTAACTGCCCCATAACTTACATGGGGTTGACCAAACTTGCAGAAACATGTTTATTTCTGCTGAAAAACATGTTTTGACACTTTCTGCACAGTGGGGTTAAGAGCTGAGTGTGTGGGCTCTTCTGAGCTTTGCAGTTACATAGGGATTCAGTTGTCTGAAAAAACGCGTTTATTTCGGGCTGAAAAACACGTTTTGAAAAAAGTGCTGTTACTGCCCCATAACTTACATGGGGTTGACCAAACTTGCAGAAACATGTTTACTTCTGCTGAAAATCACGTTTTAACACTTTCTGCACACTGGGGTTAAGAGCAGAGTGTGTGGGCTCTTCTGAGCCTTGCAGTTACATAGGGATTCAGTTGTCTGAAAAAACGTGTTTATTTCGGGCTGAAAAACACGTTTTGAAAAGTGTACTGTAACTGCCCCATAACTTACATGGGGTTGACCAAACTTGCAGAAACATGTTTATTTCTGCTGAAAAACATGTTTTGACACTTTCTGCACACTGGGGTTAAGAGCTGAGTGTGTGGGCTCTTCTGAGCTTTGCAGTTACATAGGGATTCAGTTGTCTGAAAAAACGTGTTTATTTCGGGCTGAAAAACACGTTTTGAAAAGTGTACTGTAACTGCCCCATAACTTACATGGGGTTGACCAAACTTGCAGAAACATGTTTATTTCTGCTGAAAAACATGTTTTGACACTTTCTGCACACTGGGGTTAAGAGCTGAGTGTGTGGGCTCTTCTGAGCTTTGCAGTTACATAGGGATTCAGTTGTCTGAAAAAACGCGTTTATTTCGGGCTGAAAAACACGTTTTGAAAAAAGTGCTGTTACTGCCCCATAACTTACATGGGGTTGACCAAACTTGCAGAAACATGTTTATTTCTGCTGAAAAACATGTTTTGACACTTTCTGCACAGTGGGGTTAAGAGCTGAGTGTGTGGGCTCTTCTGAGCTTTGCAGTTACATAGGGATTCAGTTGTCTGAAAAAACGCGTTTATTTCGGGCTGAAAAACACGTTTTGAAAAAAGTGCTGTTACTGCCCCATAACTTACATGGGGTTGACCAAACTTGCAGAAACATGTTTATTTCTGCTGAAAAACACGTTTTGACACTTTCTGCACACTGGGGTTAAGAGCTGAGTGTGTGGGCTCTTCTGAGCTTTGCAGTTACATAGGGATTCAGTTGTCTGAAAAAACGCGTTTATTTCGGGCTGAAAAACACGTTTTGAAAAAAGTGCTGTAACTGCCCCATAACTTACATGGGGTTGACCAAACTTCCAGAAACATGTTTTTTTCTGCTGAAAAACACGTTTTGACACTTTCTGCACAGTGGGGTTAAGAGCAGAGTGTGTGGGCTCTTCTGAGCTTTGCAGTTACATAGGGATTCAGTTGTCTGAAAAAACGCGTTTATTTCGGGCTGAAAAACACGTTTTGAAAAGAGTACTGTAACTGCCCCATAACTTACATGGGGTTGACCAAACTTGCAGAAACATGTTTATTTCTGCTGAAAAACATGTTTTGACACTTTCTGCACAGTGGGGTTAAGAGCTGAGTGTGTGGGCTCTTCTGAGCTTTGCAGTTACATAGGGATTCAGTTGTCTGAAAAAACGTGTTTATTTCGGGCTGAAAAACACGTTTTGAAAAAAGTGCTGTTACTGCCCCATAACTTACATGGGGTTGACCAAACTTGCAGAAACATGTTTATTTCTGCTGAAAAACACGTTTTGACACTTTCTGCACACTGGGGTTAAGAGCAGAGTGTGTGGGCTATTCTGAGCCTTGCAGTTACATAGGGATTCAGTTGTCTGAAAAAACGCGTTTATTTCGGGCTGAAAAACACGTTTTGAAAAAAGTGCTGTTACTGCCCCATAACTTACATGGGGTTGACCAAACTTGCAGAAACATGTTTATTTCTGCTGAAAAACATGTTTTGACACTTTCTGCACACTGGGGTTAAGAGCTGAGTGTGTGGGCTCTTCTGAGCTTTGCAGTTACATAGGGATTCAGTTGTCTGAAAAAACGCGTTAATTTCGGGCTGAAAAACACGTTTTGAAAAGTGTACTGTAACTGCCCCATAACTTACATGGGGTTGACCAAACTTGCAGAAACATGTTTATTTCTGCTGAAAAACATGTGTTGACACTTTCTGCACACTGGGGTTAAGAGCTGAGTGTGTGGGCTCTTCTGAGCTTTGCAGTTACATAGGGATTCAGTTGTCTGAAAAAACGCGTTTATTTCGGGCTGAAAAACACGTTTTGAAAAAAGTGCTGTAACTGCCCCATAACTTACATGGGGTTGACCAAACTTCCAGAAACACGTTTATTTCTGCTGAAAAACACGTTTTGACACTTTCTGCACACTGGGGTTAAGAGCAGAGTGTGTGGGCTCTTCTAAGCCTTGCAGTTACATAGGGATTCAGTTGTCTGAAAAAACGTGTTTATTTCGGGCTGAAAAACACGTTTTGAAAAGTGTACTGTAACTGCCCCATAACTTACATGGGGTTGACCAAACTTGCAGAAACATGTTTATTTCTGCTGAAAAACACGTTTTGACACTTTCTGCACACTGGGGTTAAGAGCAGAGTGTGTGGGCTCTTCTGAGCCTTGCAGTTACATAGGGATTCAGTTGTCTGAAAAAACGTGTTTATTTCGGGCTGAAAAACACGTTTTGAAAAGTGTACTGTAACTGCCCCATAACTTACATGGGGTTGACCAAACTTGCAGAAACATGTTTATTTCTGCTTTAAAACACGTTTTGACACTTTCTGCACACTGGGGTTAAGAGCTGAGTGTGTGGGCTCTTCTGAGCTTTGCAGTTACATAGGGATTCAGTTGTCTGAAAAAACGCGTTAATTTCGGGCTGAAAAACACGTTTTGAAAAGTGTACTGTAACTGCCCCATAACTTACATGGGGTTGACCAAACTTGCAGAAACATGTTTATTTCTGCTGAAAAACATGTGTTGACACTTTCTGCACACTGGGGTTAAGAGCTGAGTGTGTGGGCTCTTCTGAGCTTTGCAGTTACATAGGGATTCAGTTGTCTGAAAAAACGCGTTTATTTCGGGCTGAAAAACACGTTTTGAAAAAAGTGCTGTAACTGCCCCATAACTTACATGGGGTTGACCAAACTTCCAGAAACACGTTTATTTCTGCTGAAAAACACGTTTTGACACTTTCTGCACACTGGGGTTAAGAGCAGAGTGTGTGGGCTCTTCTAAGCCTTGCAGTTACATAGGGATTCAGTTGTCTGAAAAAACGTGTTTATTTCGGGCTGAAAAACACGTTTTGAAAAGTGTACTGTAACTGCCCCATAACTTACATGGGGTTGACCAAACTTGCAGAAACATGTTTATTTCTGCTGAAAATCACGTTTTAACACTTTCTGCACACTGGGGTTAAGAGCAGAGTGTGTGGGCTCTTCTGAGCCTTGCAGTTACATAGGGATTCAGTTGTCTGAAAAAACGTGTTTATTTCGGGCTGAAAAACACGTTTTGAAAAGTGTACTGTAACTGCCCCATAACTTACATGGGGTTGACCAAACTTGTAGAAACATGTTTATTTCTGCTGAAAAACATGTTTTGACACTTTCTGCACACTGGGGTTAAGAGCTGAGTGTGTGGGCTCTTCTGAGCTTTGCAGTTACATAGGGATTCAGTTGTCTGAAAAAAGGCGTTTATTTCGGGCTGAAAAACACGTTTTGAAAAGTGTACTGTAACTGCCCCATAACTTACATGGGGTTGACCAAACTTGCAGAAACATGTTTATTTCTGCTGAAAATCACGTTTTAACACTTTCTGCACACTGGGGTTAAGAGCAGAGTGTGTGGGCTCTTCTGAGCTTTGCAGTTACATAGGGATTCAGTTGTCTGAAAAAACGTGTTTATTTCGGGCTGAAAAACACGTTTTGAAAAGTGTACTGTAACTGCCCCATAACTTACATGGGGTTGACCAAACTTGCAGAAACATGTTTATTTCTGCTGAAAAACATGTTTTGACACTTTCTGCACAGTGGGGTTAAGAGCTGAGTGTGTGGGCTCTTCTGAGCTTTGCAGTTACATAGGGATTCAGTTGTCTGAAAAAACGCGTTTATTTCGGGCTGAAAAACACGTTTTGAAAAAAGTGCTGTTACTGCCCCATAACTTACATGGGGTTGACCAAACTTGCAGAAACATGTTTACTTCTGCTGAAAATCACGTTTTAACACTTTCTGCACACTGGGGTTAAGAGCAGAGTGTGTGGGCTCTTCTGAGCCTTGCAGTTACATAGGGATTCAGTTGTCTGAAAAAACGTGTTTATTTCGGGCTGAAAAACACGTTTTGAAAAGTGTACTGTAACTGCCCCATAACTTACATGGGGTTGACCAAACTTGCAGAAACATGTTTATTTCTGCTGAAAAACATGTTTTGACACTTTCTGCACACTGGGGTTAAGAGCTGAGTGTGTGGGCTCTTCTGAGCTTTGCAGTTACATAGGGATTCAGTTGTCTGAAAAAACGTGTTTATTTCGGGCTGAAAAACACGTTTTGAAAAGTGTACTGTAACTGCCCCATAACTTACATGGGGTTGACCAAACTTGCAGAAACATGTTTATTTCTGCTGAAAAACATGTTTTGACACTTTCTGCACACTGGGGTTAAGAGCTGAGTGTGTGGGCTCTTCTGAGCTTTGCAGTTACATAGGGATTCAGTTGTCTGAAAAAACGCGTTTATTTCGGGCTGAAAAACACGTTTTGAAAAAAGTGCTGTTACTGCCCCATAACTTACATGGGGTTGACCAAACTTGCAGAAACATGTTTATTTCTGCTGAAAAACATGTTTTGACACTTTCTGCACAGTGGGGTTAAGAGCTGAGTGTGTGGGCTCTTCTGAGCTTTGCAGTTACATAGGGATTCAGTTGTCTGAAAAAACGCGTTTATTTCGGGCTGAAAAACACGTTTTGAAAAAAGTGCTGTTACTGCCCCATAACTTACATGGGGTTGACCAAACTTGCAGAAACATGTTTATTTCTGCTGAAAAACACGTTTTGACACTTTCTGCACACTGGGGTTAAGAGCAGAGTGTGTGGGCTCTTCTGAGCCTTGCAGTTACATAGGGATTCAGTTGTCTGAAAAAACGCGTTTATTTCGGGCTGAAAAACACGTTTTGAAAAAAGTGCTGTTACTGCCCCATAACTTACATGGGGTTGACCAAACTTGCAGAAACATGTTTATTTCTGCTGAAAAACATGTTTTGACACTTTCTGCACACTGGGGTTAAGAGCTGAGTGTGTGGGCTCTTCTGAGCTTTGCAGTTACATAGGGATTCAGTTGTCTGAAAAAACGCGTTTATTTCGGGCTGAAAAACACGTTTTGAAAAAAGTGCTGTAACTGCCCCATAACTTACATGGGGTTGACCAAACTTCCAGAAACATGTTTTTTTCTGCTGAAAAACACGTTTTGACACTTTCTGCACAGTGGGGTTAAGAGCAGAGTGTGTGGGCTCTTCTGAGCTTTGCAGTTACATAGGGATTCAGTTGTCTGAAAAAACGCGTTTATTTCGGGCTGAAAAACACGTTTTGAAAAGAGTACTGTAACTGCCCCATAACTTACATGGGGTTGACCAAACTTGCAGAAACATGTTTATTTCTGCTGAAAAACATGTTTTGACACTTTCTGCACAGTGGGGTTAAGAGCTGAGTGTGTGGGCTCTTCTGAGCTTTGCAGTTACATAGGGATTCAGTTGTCTGAAAAAACGTGTTTATTTCGGGCTGAAAAACACGTTTTGAAAAAAGTGCTGTTACTGCCCCATAACTTACATGGGGTTGACCAAACTTGCAGAAACATGTTTATTTCTGCTGAAAAACACGTTTTGACACTTTCTGCACACTGGGGTTAAGAGCAGAGTGTGTGGGCTATTCTGAGCCTTGCAGTTACATAGGGATTCAGTTGTCTGAAAAAACGCGTTTATTTCGGGCTGAAAAACACGTTTTGAAAAAAGTGCTGTTACTGCCCCATAACTTACATGGGGTTGACCAAACTTGCAGAAACATGTTTATTTCTGCTGAAAAACATGTTTTGACACTTTCTGCACACTGGGGTTAAGAGCTGAGTGTGTGGGCTCTTCTGAGCTTTGCAGTTACATAGGGATTCAGTTGTCTGAAAAAACGCGTTAATTTCGGGCTGAAAAACACGTTTTGAAAAGTGTACTGTAACTGCCCCATAACTTACATGGGGTTGACCAAACTTGCAGAAACATGTTTATTTCTGCTGAAAAACATGTGTTGACACTTTCTGCACACTGGGGTTAAGAGCTGAGTGTGTGGGCTCTTCTGAGCTTTGCAGTTACATAGGGATTCAGTTGTCTGAAAAAACGCGTTTATTTCGGGCTGAAAAACACGTTTTGAAAAAAGTGCTGTAACTGCCCCATAACTTACATGGGGTTGACCAAACTTCCAGAAACACGTTTATTTCTGCTGAAAAACACGTTTTGACACTTTCTGCACACTGGGGTTAAGAGCAGAGTGTGTGGGCTCTTCTAAGCCTTGCAGTTACATAGGGATTCAGTTGTCTGAAAAAACGTGTTTATTTCGGGCTGAAAAACACGTTTTGAAAAGTGTACTGTAACTGCCCCATAACTTACATGGGGTTGACCAAACTTGCAGAAACATGTTTATTTCTGCTGAAAAACACGTTTTGACACTTTCTGCACACTGGGGTTAAGAGCAGAGTGTGTGGGCTCTTCTGAGCCTTGCAGTTACATAGGGATTCAGTTGTCTGAAAAAACGTGTTTATTTCGGGCTGAAAAACACGTTTTGAAAAGTGTACTGTAACTGCCCCATAACTTACATGGGGTTGACCAAACTTGCAGAAACATGTTTATTTCTGCTTTAAAACACGTTTTGACACTTTCTGCACACTGGGGTTAAGAGCTGAGTGTGTGGGCTCTTCTGAGCTTTGCAGTTACATAGGGATTCAGTTGTCTGAAAAAACGCGTTAATTTCGGGCTGAAAAACACGTTTTGAAAAGTGTACTGTAACTGCCCCATAACTTACATGGGGTTGACCAAACTTGCAGAAACATGTTTATTTCTGCTGAAAAACATGTGTTGACACTTTCTGCACACTGGGGTTAAGAGCTGAGTGTGTGGGCTCTTCTGAGCTTTGCAGTTACATAGGGATTCAGTTGTCTGAAAAAACGCGTTTATTTCGGGCTGAAAAACACGTTTTGAAAAAAGTGCTGTAACTGCCCCATAACTTACATGGGGTTGACCAAACTTCCAGAAACACGTTTATTTCTGCTGAAAAACACGTTTTGACACTTTCTGCACACTGGGGTTAAGAGCAGAGTGTGTGGGCTCTTCTAAGCCTTGCAGTTACATAGGGATTCAGTTGTCTGAAAAAACGTGTTTATTTCGGGCTGAAAAACACGTTTTGAAAAGTGTACTGTAACTGCCCCATAACTTACATGGGGTGGACCAAACTTGCAGAAACATGTTTATTTCTGCTGAAAAACATGTTTTGACACTTTCTGCACAGTGGGGTTAAGAGCTGAGTGTGTGGGCTCTTCTGAGCTTTGCAGTTACATAGGGATTCAGTTGTCTGAAAAAACGCGTTTATTTCGGGCTGAAAAACACGTTTTGAAAAAAGTGCTGTTACTGCCCCATAACTTACATGGGGTTGACCAAACTTGCAGAAACATGTTTACTTCTGCTGAAAATCACGTTTTAACACTTTCTGCACACTGGGGTTAAGAGCAGAGTGTGTGGGCTCTTCTGAGCCTTGCAGTTACATAGGGATTCAGTTGTCTGAAAAAACGTGTTTATTTCGGGCTGAAAAACACGTTTTGAAAAGTGTACTGTAACTGCCCCATAACTTACATGGGGTTGACCAAACTTGCAGAAACATGTTTATTTCTGCTGAAAAACATGTTTTGACACTTTCTGCACACTGGGGTTAAGAGCTGAGTGTGTGGGCTCTTCTGAGCTTTGCAGTTACATAGGGATTCAGTTGTCTGAAAAAACGTGTTTATTTCGGGCTGAAAAACACGTTTTGAAAAGTGTACTGTAACTGCCCCATAACTTACATGGGGTTGACCAAACTTGCAGAAACATGTTTATTTCTGCTGAAAAACATGTTTTGACACTTTCTGCACACTGGGGTTAAGAGCTGAGTGTGTGGGCTCTTCTGAGCTTTGCAGTTACATAGGGATTCAGTTGTCTGAAAAAACGCGTTTATTTCGGGCTGAAAAACACGTTTTGAAAAAGTGCTGTTACTGCCCCATAACTTACATGGGGTTGACCAAACTTGCAGAAACATGTTTATTTCTGCTGAAAAACATGTTTTGACACTTTCTGCACAGTGGGGTTAAGAGCTGAGTGTGTGGGCTCTTCTGAGCTTTGCAGTTACATAGGGATTCAGTTGTCTGAAAAAACGCGTTTATTTCGGGCTGAAAAACACGTTTTGAAAAAAGTGCTGTTACTGCCCCATAACTTACATGGGGTTGACCAAACTTGCAGAAACATGTTTATTTCTGCTGAAAAACACGTTTTGACACTTTCTGCACACTGGGGTTAAGAGCAGAGTGTGTGGGCTCTTCTGAGCCTTGCAGTTACATAGGGATTCAGTTGTCTGAAAAAACGCGTTTATTTCGGGCTGAAAAACACGTTTTGAAAAAAGTGCTGTTACTGCCCCATAACTTACATGGGGTTGACCAAACTTGCAGAAACATGTTTATTTCTGCTGAAAAACATGTTTTGACACTTTCTGCACACTGGGGTTAAGAGCTGAGTGTGTGGGCTCTTCTGAGCTTTGCAGTTACATAGGGATTCAGTTGTCTGAAAAAACGCGTTTATTTCGGGCTGAAAAACACGTTTTGAAAAAAGTGCTGTAACTGCCCCATAACTTACATGGGGTTGACCAAACTTCCAGAAACATGTTTTTTTCTGCTGAAAAACACGTTTTGACACTTTCTGCACAGTGGGGTTAAGAGCAGAGTGTGTGGGCTCTTCTGAGCTTTGCAGTTACATAGGGATTCAGTTGTCTGAAAAAACGCGTTTATTTCGGGCTGAAAAACACGTTTTGAAAAGAGTACTGTAACTGCCCCATAACTTACATGGGGTTGACCAAACTTGCAGAAACATGTTTATTTCTGCTGAAAAACATGTTTTGACACTTTCTGCACAGTGGGGTTAAGAGCTGAGTGTGTGGGCTCTTCTGAGCTTTGCAGTTACATAGGGATTCAGTTGTCTGAAAAAACGTGTTTATTTCGGGCTGAAAAACACGTTTTGAAAAAAGTGCTGTTACTGCCCCATAACTTACATGGGGTTGACCAAACTTGCAGAAACATGTTTATTTCTGCTGAAAAACACGTTTTGACACTTTCTGCACACTGGGGTTAAGAGCAGAGTGTGTGGGCTATTCTGAGCCTTGCAGTTACATAGGGATTCAGTTGTCTGAAAAAACGCGTTTATTTCGGGCTGAAAAACACGTTTTGAAAAAAGTGCTGTTACTGCCCCATAACTTACATGGGGTTGACCAAACTTGCAGAAACATGTTTATTTCTGCTGAAAAACATGTTTTGACACTTTCTGCACACTGGGGTTAAGAGCTGAGTGTGTGGGCTCTTCTGAGCTTTGCAGTTACATAGGGATTCAGTTGTCTGAAAAAACGCGTTAATTTCGGGCTGAAAAACACGTTTTGAAAAGTGTACTGTAACTGCCCCATAACTTACATGGGGTTGACCAAACTTGCAGAAACATGTTTATTTCTGCTGAAAAACATGTGTTGACACTTTCTGCACACTGGGGTTAAGAGCTGAGTGTGTGGGCTCTTCTGAGCTTTGCAGTTACATAGGGATTCAGTTGTCTGAAAAAACGCGTTTATTTCGGGCTGAAAAACACGTTTTGAAAAAAGTGCTGTAACTGCCCCATAACTTACATGGGGTTGACCAAACTTCCAGAAACACGTTTATTTCTGCTGAAAAACACGTTTTGACACTTTCTGCACACTGGGGTTAAGAGCAGAGTGTGTGGGCTCTTCTGAGCCTTGCAGTTACATAGGGATTCAGTTGTCTGAAAAAACGTGTTTATTTCGGGCTGAAAAACACGTTTTGAAAAGTGTACTGTAACTGCCCCATAACTTACATGGGGTTGACCAAACTTGCAGAAACATGTTTATTTCTGCTGAAAAACACGTTTTGACACTTTCTGCACACTGGGGTTAAGAGCAGAGTGTGTGGGCTCTTCTGAGCCTTGCAGTTACATAGGGATTCAGTTGTCTGAAAAAACGTGTTTATTTCGGGCTGAAAAACACGTTTTGAAAAGTGTACTGTAACTGCCCCATAACTTACATGGGGTTGACCAAACTTGCAGAAACATGTTTATTTCTGCTTTAAAACACGTTTTGACACTTTCTGCACACTGGGGTTAAGAGCTGAGTGTGTGGGCTCTTCTGAGCTTTGCAGTTACATAGGGATTCAGTTGTCTGAAAAAACGCGTTAATTTCGGGCTGAAAAACACGTTTTGAAAAGTGTACTGTAACTGCCCCATAACTTACATGGGGTTGACCAAACTTGCAGAAACATGTTTATTTCTGCTGAAAAACATGTGTTGACACTTTCTGCACACTGGGGTTAAGAGCTGAGTGTGTGGGCTCTTCTGAGCTTTGCAGTTACATAGGGATTCAGTTGTCTGAAAAAACGCGTTTATTTCGGGCTGAAAAACACGTTTTGAAAAAAGTGCTGTAACTGCCCCATAACTTACATGGGGTTGACCAAACTTCCAGAAACACGTTTATTTCTGCTGAAAAACACGTTTTGACACTTTCTGCACACTGGGGTTAAGAGCAGAGTGTGTGGGCTCTTCTAAGCCTTGCAGTTACATAGGGATTCAGTTGTCTGAAAAAACGTGTTTATTTCGGGCTGAAAAACACGTTTTGAAAAGTGTACTGTAACTGCCCCATAACTTACATGGGGTTGACCAAACTTGCAGAAACATGTTTATTTCTGCTGAAAATCACGTTTTAACACTTTCTGCACACTGGGGTTAAGAGCAGAGTGTGTGGGCTCTTCTGAGCCTTGCAGTTACATAGGGATTCAGTTGTCTGAAAAAACGTGTTTATTTCGGGCTGAAAAACACGTTTTGAAAAGTGTACTGTAACTGCCCCATAACTTACATGGGGTTGACCAAACTTGTAGAAACATGTTTATTTCTGCTGAAAAACATGTTTTGACACGTTCTGCACACTGGGGTTAAGAGCTGAGTGTGTGGGCTCTTCTGAGCTTTGCAGTTACATAGGGATTCAGTTGTCTGAAAAAAGGCGTTTATTTCGGGCTGAAAAACACGTTTTGAAAAGTGTACTGTAACTGCCCCATAACTTACATGGGGTTGACCAAACTTGCAGAAACATGTTTATTTCTGCTGAAAATCACGTTTTAACACTTTCTGCACACTGGGGTTAAGAGCAGAGTGTGTGGGCTCTTCTGAGCTTTGCAGTTACATAGGGATTCAGTTGTCTGAAAAAACGTGTTTATTTCGGGCTGAAAAACACGTTTTGAAAAGTGTACTGTAACTGCCCCATAACTTACATGGGGTTGACCAAACTTGCAGAAACATGTTTATTTCTGCTGAAAAACATGTTTTGACACTTTCTGCACAGTGGGGTTAAGAGCTGAGTGTGTGGGCTCTTCTGAGCTTTGCAGTTACATAGGGATTCAGTTGTCTGAAAAAACGCGTTTATTTCGGGCTGAAAAACACGTTTTGAAAAAAGTGCTGTTACTGCCCCATAACTTACATGGGGTTGACCAAACTTGCAGAAACATGTTTACTTCTGCTGAAAATCACGTTTTAACACTTTCTGCACACTGGGGTTAAGAGCAGAGTGTGTGGGCTCTTCTGAGCCTTGCAGTTACATAGGGATTCAGTTGTCTGAAAAAACGTGTTTATTTCGGGCTGAAAAACACGTTTTGAAAAGTGTACTGTAACTGCCCCATAACTTACATGGGGTTGACCAAACTTGCAGAAACATGTTTATTTCTGCTGAAAAACATGTTTTGACACTTTCTGCACACTGGGGTTAAGAGCTGAGTGTGTGGGCTCTTCTGAGCTTTGCAGTTACATAGGGATTCAGTTGTCTGAAAAAACGTGTTTATTTCGGGCTGAAAAACACGTTTTGAAAAGTGTACTGTAACTGCCCCATAACTTACATGGGGTTGACCAAACTTGCAGAAACATGTTTATTTCTGCTGAAAAACATGTTTTGACACTTTCTGCACACTGGGGTTAAGAGCTGAGTGTGTGGGCTCTTCTGAGCTTTGCAGTTACATAGGGATTCAGTTGTCTGAAAAAACGCGTTTATTTCGGGCTGAAAAACACGTTTTGAAAAAAGTGCTGTTACTGCCCCATAACTTACATGGGGTTGACCAAACTTGCAGAAACATGTTTATTTCTGCTGAAAAACATGTTTTGACACTTTCTGCACAGTGGGGTTAAGAGCTGAGTGTGTGGGCTCTTCTGAGCTTTGCAGTTACATAGGGATTCAGTTGTCTGAAAAAACGCGTTTATTTCGGGCTGAAAAACACGTTTTGAAAAAAGTGCTGTTACTGCCCCATAACTTACATGGGGTTGACCAAACTTGCAGAAACATGTTTATTTCTGCTGAAAAACACGTTTTGACACTTTCTGCACACTGGGGTTAAGAGCAGAGTGTGTGGGCTCTTCTGAGCCTTGCAGTTACATAGGGATTCAGTTGTCTGAAAAAACGCGTTTATTTCGGGCTGAAAAACACGTTTTGAAAAAAGTGCTGTTACTGCCCCATAACTTACATGGGGTTGACCAAACTTGCAGAAACATGTTTATTTCTGCTGAAAAACATGTTTTGACACTTTCTGCACACTGGGGTTAAGAGCTGAGTGTGTGGGCTCTTCTGAGCTTTGCAGTTACATAGGGATTCAGTTGTCTGAAAAAACGCGTTTATTTCGGGCTGAAAAACACGTTTTGAAAAAGTGCTGTAACTGCCCCATAACTTACATGGGGTTGACCAAAACTTCCAGAAACATGTTTTTTTCTGCTGAAAAACACGTTTTGACACTTTCTGCACAGTGGGGTTAAGAGCAGAGTGTGTGGGCTCTTCTGAGCTTTGCAGTTACATAGGGATTCAGTTGTCTGAAAAACGCGTTTATTTCGGGCTGAAAAACACGTTTTGAAAAAGAGTACTGTAACTGCCCCATAACTTACATGGGGTTGACCAAACTTGCAGAAACATGTTTATTTCTGCTGAAAAACATGTTTTGACACTTTCTGCACAGTGGGGTTAAGAGCTGAGTGTGTGGGCTCTTCTGAGCTTTGCAGTTACATAGGGATTCAGTTGTCTGAAAAAACGTGTTTATTTTCGGGCTGAAAAACACGTTTTGAAAAAAGTGCTGTTACTGCCCCATAACTTACATGGGGTTGACCAAACTTGCAGAAACATGTTTATTTCTGCTGAAAAACACGTTTTGACACTTTCTGCACACTGGGGTTAAGAGCAGAGTGTGTGGGCTATTCTGAGCCTTGCAGTTACATAGGGATTCAGTTGTCTGAAAAAACGCGTTTATTTCGGGCTGAAAAACACGTTTTGAAAAAAGTGCTGTTACTGCCCCATAACTTACATGGGGTTGACCAAACTTGCAGAAACATGTTTATTTCTGCTGAAAACATGTTTTGACACTTTCTGCACACTGGGGTTAAGAGCTGAGTGTGTGGGCTCTTCTGAGCTTTGCAGTTACATAGGGATTCAGTTGTCTGAAAAAACGCGTTAATTTCGGGCTGAAAAACACGTTTTGAAAAGTGTACTGTAACTGCCCCATAACTTACATGGGGTTGACCAAACTTGCAGAAACATGTTTATTTCTGCTGAAAAACATGTGTTGACACTTTCTGCACACTGGGGTTAAGAGCTGAGTGTGTGGGCTCTTCTGAGCTTTGCAGTTACATAGGGATTCAGTTGTCTGAAAAAACGCGTTTATTTCGGGCTGAAAAACACGTTTTGAAAAAAGTGCTGTAACTGCCCCATAACTTACATGGGGTTGACCAAACTTCCAGAAACACGTTTATTTCTGCTGAAAAACACGTTTTGACACTTTCTGCACACTGGGGTTAAGAGCAGAGTGTGTGGGCTCTTCTAAGCCTTGCAGTTACATAGGGATTCAGTTGTCTGAAAAAACGTGTTTATTTCGGGCTGAAAAACACGTTTTGAAAAGTGTACTGTAACTGCCCCATAACTTACATGGGGTTGACCAAACTTGCAGAAACATGTTTATTTCTGCTGAAAACACGTTTTGACACTTTCTGCACACTGGGGTTAAGAGCAGAGTGTGTGGGCTCTTCTGAGCCTTGCAGTTACATAGGGATTCAGTTGTCTGAAAAAACGTGTTTATTTCGGGCTGAAAAACACGTTTTGAAAAGTGTACTGTAACTGCCCCATAACTTACATGGGGTTGACCAAACTTGCAGAAACATGTTTATTTCTGCTTTAAAACACGTTTTGACACTTTCTGCACACTGGGGTTAAGAGCTGAGTGTGTGGGCTCTTCTGAGCTTTGCAGTTACATAGGGATTCAGTTGTCTGAAAAAACGCGTTAATTTCGGGCTGAAAAACACGTTTTGAAAAAGTGTACTGTAACTGCCCCATAACTTACATGGGGTTGACCAAACTTGCAGAAACATGTTTATTTCTGCTGAAAAACATGTGTTGACACTTTCTGCACACTGGGGTTAAGAGCTGAGTGTGTGGGCTCTTCTGAGCTTTGCAGTTACATAGGGATTCAGTTGTCTGAAAAAACGCGTTTATTTCGGGCTGAAAAACACGTTTTGAAAAAAGTGCTGTAACTGCCCCATAACTTACATGGGGTTGACCAAACTTCCAGAAACACGTTTATTTCTGCTGAAAAACACGTTTTGACACTTTCTGCACACTGGGGTTAAGAGCAGAGTGTGTGGGCTCTTCTAAGCCTTGCAGTTACATAGGGATTCAGTTGTCTGAAAAAACGTGTTTATTTCGGGCTGAAAAACACGTTTTGAAAAGTGTACTGTAACTGCCCCATAACTTACATGGGGTTGACCAAACTTGCAGAAACATGTTTATTTCTGCTGAAAATCACGTTTTAACACTTTCTGCACACTGGGGTTAAGAGCAGAGTGTGTGGGCTCTTCTGAGCCTTGCAGTTACATAGGATTCAGTTGTCTGAAAAAACGTGTTTATTTCGGGCTGAAAAACACGTTTTGAAAAGTGTACTGTAACTGCCCCATAACTTACATGGGGTTGACCAAACTTGTAGAAACATGTTTATTTCTGCTGAAAAACATGTTTTGACACTTTCTGCACACTGGGGTTAAGAGCTGAGTGTGTGGGCTCTTCTGAGCTTTGCAGTTACATAGGGATTCAGTTGTCTGAAAAAAGGCGTTTATTTCGGGCTGAAAAACACGTTTTGAAAAGTGTACTGTAACTGCCCCATAACTTACATGGGGTTGACCAAACTTGCAGAAACATGTTTATTTCTGCTGAAAAACATGTTTTGACACTTTCTGCACAGTGGGGTTAAGAGCTGAGTGTGTGGGCTCTTCTGAGCTTTGCAGTTACATAGGGATTCAGTTGTCTGAAAAAACGCGTTTATTTCGGGCTGAAAAACACGTTTTGAAAAAGTGCTGTTACTGCCCCATAACTTACATGGGGTTGACCAAACTTGCAGAAACATGTTACTTCTGCTGAAAATCACGTTTTAACACTTTCTGCACACTGGGGTTAAGAGCAGAGTGTGTGGGCTCTTCTGAGCCTTGCAGTTACATAGGGATTCAGTTGTCTGAAAAAACGTGTTTATTTCGGGCTGAAAAACACGTTTTGAAAAGTGTACTGTAACTGCCCCATAACTTACATGGGGTTGACCAAACTTGCAGAAACATGTTTATTTCTGCTGAAAAACATGTTTTGACACTTTCTGCACACTGGGGTTAAGAGCTGAGTGTGTGGGCTCTTCTGAGCTTTGCAGTTACATAGGGATTCAGTTGTCTGAAAAAACGTGTTTATTTCGGGCTGAAAAACACGTTTTGAAAAGTGTACTGTAACTGCCCCATAACTTACATGGGGTTGACCAAACTTGCAGAAACATGTTTATTTCTGCTGAAAAACATGTTTTGACACTTTCTGCACACTGGGGTTAAGAGCTGAGTGTGTGGGCTCTTCTGAGCTTTGCAGTTACATAGGGATTCAGTTGTCTGAAAAAACGCGTTTATTTCGGGCTGAAAAACACGTTTTGAAAAAAGTGCTGTTACTGCCCCATAACTTACATGGGGTTGACCAAACTTGCAGAAACATGTTTATTTCTGCTGAAAAACATGTTTTGACACTTTCTGCACAGTGGGGTTAAGAGCTGAGTGTGTGGGCTCTTCTGAGCTTTGCAGTTACATAGGGATTCAGTTGTCTGAAAAAACGCGTTTATTTCGGGCTGAAAAACACGTTTTGAAAAAAGTGCTGTTACTGCCCCATAACTTACATGGGGTTGACCAAACTTGCAGAAACATGTTTATTCTGCTGAAAAACACGTTTTGACACTTTCTGCACACTGGGGTTAAGAGCAGAGTGTGTGGGCTCTTCTGAGCCTTGCAGTTACATAGGGATTCAGTTGTCTGAAAAAACGCGTTTATTTCGGGCTGAAAAACACGTTTTGAAAAAGTGCTGTTACTGCCCCATAACTTACATGGGGTTGACCAAACTTGCAGAAACATGTTTATTTCTGCTGAAAAACATGTTTTGACACTTTCTGCACACTGGGGTTAAGAGCTGAGTGTGTGGGCTCTTCTGAGCTTTGCAGTTACATAGGGATTCAGTTGTCTGAAAAAACGCGTTTATTTCGGGCTGAAAAACACGTTTTGAAAAAAGTGCTGTAACTGCCCCATAACTTACATGGGGTTGACCAAACTTCCAGAAACATGTTTTTTTCTGCTGAAAAACACGTTTTGACACTTTCTGCACAGTGGGGTTAAGAGCAGAGTGTGTGGGCTCTTCTGAGCTTTGCAGTTACATAGGGATTCAGTTGTCTGAAAAAACGCGTTTATTTCGGGCTGAAAAACACGTTTTGAAAAGAGTACTGTAACTGCCCCATAACTTACATGGGGTTGACCAAACTTGCAGAAACATGTTTATTTCTGCTGAAAAACATGTTTTGACACTTTCTGCACAGTGGGGTTAAGAGCTGAGTGTGTGGGCTCTTCTGAGCTTTGCAGTTACATAGGATTCAGTTGTCTGAAAAAACGTGTTTATTTCGGGCTGAAAAACACGTTTTGAAAAAAGTGCTGTTACTGCCCCATAACTTACATGGGGTTGACCAAACTTGCAGAAACATGTTTATTTCTGCTGAAAAACACGTTTTGACACTTTCTGCACACTGGGGTTAAGAGCAGAGTGTGTGGGCTATTCTGAGCCTTGCAGTTACATAGGGATTCAGTTGTCTGAAAAAACGCGTTTATTTCGGGCTGAAAAACACGTTTGAAAAAGTGCTGTTACTGCCCCATAACTTACATGGGGTTGACCAAACTTGCAGAAACATGTTTATTTCTGCTGAAAAACATGTTTTGACACTTTCTGCACACTGGGGTTAAGAGCTGAGTGTGTGGGCTCTTCTGAGCTTGCAGTTACATAGGGATTCAGTTGTCTGAAAAACGCGTTAATTTCGGGCTGAAAAACACGTTTTGAAAAGTGTACTGTAACTGCCCCATAACTTACATGGGGTTGACCAAACTTGCAGAAACATGTTTATTTCTGCTGAAAAACATGTGTTGACACTTTCTGCACACTGGGGTTAAGAGCTGAGTGTGTGGGCTCTTCTGAGCTTTGCAGTTACATAGGGATTCAGTTGTCTGAAAAAACGCGTTTATTTCGGGCTGAAAAACACGTTTTGAAAAAAGTGCTGTAACTGCCCCATAACTTACATGGGGTTGACCAAACTTCCAGAAACACGTTTATTTCTGCTAAAAAAACACGTTTTGACACTTTCTGCACACTGGGGTTAAGAGCAGAGTGTGTGGGCTCTTCTAAGCCTTGCAGTTACATAGGGATTCAGTTGTCTGAAAAAACGTGAAAACGTGTTTATTTCGGGCTGAAAAACACGTTTTGAAAAGTGTACTGTAACTGCCCCATAACTTACATGGGGTTGACCAAACTTGCAGAAACATGTTTATTTCTGCTGAAAAACACGTTTTGACACTTTCTGCACACTGGGGTTAAGAGCAGAGTGTGTGGGCTCTTCTGAGCCTTGCAGTTACATAGGGATTCAGTTGTCTGAAAAAACGTGTTTATTTCGGGCTGAAAAACACGTTTTGAAAAGTGTACTGTAACTGCCCCATAACTTACATGGGGTTGACCAAACTTGCAGAAACATGTTTATTTCTGCTTTAAAACACGTTTTGACACTTTCTGCACACTGGGGTTAAGAGCTGAGTGTGTGGGCTCTTCTGAGCTTTGCAGTTACATAGGGATTCAGTTGTCTGAAAAAACGCGTTAATTTCGGGCTGAAAAACACGTTTTGAAAAGTGTACTGTAACTGCCCCATAACTTACATGGGGTTGACCAAACTTGCAGAAACATGTTTATTTCTGCTGAAAAACATGTGTTGACACTTTCTGCACACTGGGGTTAAGAGCTGAGTGTGTGGGCTCTTCTGAGCTTTGCAGTTACATAGGGATTCAGTTGTCTGAAAAAACGCGTTTATTTCGGGCTGAAAAACACGTTTTGAAAAAAGTGCTGTAACTGCCCCATAACTTACATGGGGTTGACCAAACTTCCAGAAACACGTTTATTTCTGCTGAAAAACACGTTTTGACACTTTCTGCACACTGGGGTTAAGAGCAGAGTGTGTGGGCTCTTCTAAGCCTTGCAGTTACATAGGGATTCAGTTGTCTGAAAAAACGTGTTTATTTCGGGCTGAAAAACACGTTTTGAAAAGTGTACTGTAACTGCCCCATAACTTACATGGGGTTGACCAAACTTGCAGAAACATGTTTATTTCTGCTGAAAATCACGTTTTAACACTTTCTGCACACTGGGGTTAAGAGCAGAGTGTGTGGGCTCTTCTGAGCCTTGCAGTTACATAGGGATTCAGTTGTCTGAAAAAACGTGTTTATTTCGGGCTGAAAAACACGTTTTGAAAAGTGTACTGTAACTGCCCCATAACTTACATGGGGTTGACCAAACTTGTAGAAACATGTTTATTTCTGCTGAAAAACATGTTTTGACACTTTCTGCACACTGGGGTTAAGAGCTGAGTGTGTGGGCTCTTCTGAGCTTTGCAGTTACATAGGGATTCAGTTGTCTGAAAAAAGGCGTTTATTTCGGGCTGAAAAACACGTTTTGAAAAGTGTACTGTAACTGCCCCATAACTTACATGGGGTTGACCAAACTTGCAGAAACATGTTTATTTCTGCTGAAAATCACGTTTTAACACTTTCTGCACACTGGGGTTAAGAGCAGAGTGTGTGGGCTCTTCTGAGCTTTGCAGTTACATAGGGATTCAGTTGTCTGAAAAAACGTGTTTATTTCGGGCTGAAAAACACGTTTTGAAAAGTGTACTGTAACTGCCCCATAACTTACATGGGGTTGACCAAACTTGCAGAAACATGTTTATTTCTGCTGAAAAACATGTTTTGACACTTTCTGCACAGTGGGGTTAAGAGCTGAGTGTGTGGGCTCTTCTGAGCTTTGCAGTTACATAGGGATTCAGTTGTCTGAAAAAACGCGTTTATTTCGGGCTGAAAAACACGTTTTGAAAAAAGTGCTGTTACTGCCCCATAACTTACATGGGGTTGACCAAACTTGCAGAAACATGTTTACTTCTGCTGAAAATCACGTTTTAACACTTTCTGCACACTGGGGTTAAGAGCAGAGTGTGTGGGCTCTTCTGAGCCTTGCAGTTACATAGGGATTCAGTTGTCTGAAAAAACGTGTTTATTTCGGGCTGAAAAACACGTTTTGAAAAGTGTACTGTAACTGCCCCATAACTTACATGGGGTTGACCAAACTTGCAGAAACATGTTTATTTCTGCTGAAAAACATGTTTTGACACTTTCTGCACACTGGGGTTAAGAGCTGAGTGTGTGGGCTCTTCTGAGCTTTGCAGTTACATAGGGATTCAGTTGTCTGAAAAAACGTGTTTATTTCGGGCTGAAAAACACGTTTTGAAAAGTGTACTGTAACTGCCCCATAACTTACATGGGGTTGACCAAACTTGCAGAAACATGTTTATTTCTGCTGAAAAACATGTTTTGACACTTTCTGCACACTGGGGTTAAGAGCTGAGTGTGTGGGCTCTTCTGAGCTTTGCAGTTACATAGGGATTCAGTTGTCTGAAAAAACGCGTTTATTTCGGGCTGAAAAACATGTTTTGAAAAAAGTGCTGTAACTGCCCCATAACTTACATGGGGTTGACCAAACTTCCAGAAACATGTTTTTTTCTGCTGAAAAACACGTTTTGACACTTTCTGCACAGTGGGGTTAAGAGCAGAGTGTGTGGGCTCTTCTAAGCCTTGCAGTTACATAGGGATTCAGTTGTCTGAAAAAACGCGTTTATTTCGGGCTGAAAAACACGTTTTGAAAAAAGTGCTGTTACTGCCCCATAACTTACATGGGGTTGACCAAACTTGCAGAAACATGTTTATTTCTGCTGAAAATCACGTTTTAACACTTTCTGCACACTGGGGTTAAGAGCAGAGTGTGTGGGCTCTTCTGAGCCTTGCAGTTACATAGGGATTCAGTTGTCTGAAAAAACGTGTTTATTTCGGGCTGAAAAACACGTTTTGAAAAGTGTACTGTAACTGCCCCATAACTTACATGGGGTTGACCAAACTTGCAGAAACATGTTTATTTCTGCTGAAAAACATGTTTTGACACTTTCTGCACACTGGGGTTAAGAGCTGAGTGTGTGGGCTCTTCTGAGCCTTGCAGTAACATAGGGATTCAGTTGTCTGAAAAAACGTGTTTATTTCGGGCTGAAAAACACGTTTTGAAAAGTGTACTGTAACTGCCCCATAACTTACATGGGGTTGACCAAACTTGCAGAAACATGTTTATTTCTGCTGAAAAACATGTTTTGACACTTTCTGCACACTGGGGTTAAGAGCTGAGTGTGTGGGCTCTTCTGAGCTTTGCAGTTACATAGGGATTCAGTTGTCTGAAAAAAGGCGTTTATTTCGGGCTGAAAAACACGTTTTGAAAAGTGTACTGTAACTGCCCCATAACTTACATGGGGTTGACCAAACTTCCAGAAACATGTTTATTTCTGCTGAAAAACACGTTTTGACACTTTCTGCACACTGGGGTTAAGAGCAGAGTGTGTGGGCTCTTCTGAGCCTTGCAGTTACATAGGGATTCAGTTGTCTGAAAAAACGTGTTTATTTCGGGCTGAAAAACACGTTTTGAAAAAAGTGCTGTTACTGCCTTATAACTTACATGGTGTTGACCAAACTTGCAGAAACATGTTTATTTCTGCTGAAAAACACGTTTTGACACTTTCTGCACACTGGGGTTAAGAGCAGAGTGTGTGGGCTCTTCTGAGCCTTGCAGTTACATAGGGATTCAGTTGTCTGAAAAAACGTGTTTATTTCGGGCTGAAAAACACGTTTTGAAAAAAGTGCTGTTACTGCCCCATAACTTACATGGGGTTGACCAAACTTGCAGAAACATGTTTATTTCTGCTGAAAAACACGTTTTGACACTTTCTGCACACTGGGGTTAAGAGCAGAGTGTGTGGGCTCTTCTGAGCCTTGCAGTTACATAGGGATTCAGTTGTCTGAAAAAACGTGTTTATTTCGGGCTGAAAAACACGTTTTGAAAAGTGTACTGTAACTGCCACATAACTTACATGGGGTTGACCAAACTTGCAGAAACATGTTTATTTCTGCTGAAAAACACGTTTTGACACTTTCTGCACACTGGGGTTAAGAGCAGAGTGTGTGGGCTATTCTGAGCCTTGCAGTTACATAGGGATTCAGTTGTCTGAAAAAACGCGTTTATTTCGGGCTGAAAAACACGTTTTGAAAAAAGTGCTGTTACTGCCCCATAACTTACATGGGGTTGACCAAACTTGCAGAAACATGTTTATTTCTGCTGAAAAACATGTTTTGACACTTTCTGCACACTGGGGTTAAGAGCTGAGTGTGTGGGCTCTTCTGAGCTTTGCAGTTACATAGGGATTCAGTTGTCTGAAAAAACGCGTTTATTTCGGGCTGAAAAACACGTTTTGAAAAAAGTGCTGTAACTGCCCCATAACTTACATGGGGTTGACCAAACTTCCAGAAACACGTTTATTTCTGCTAAAAAACACGTTTTGACACTTTCTGCACACTGGGGTTAAGAGCAGAGTGTGTGGGCTCTTCTAAGCCTTGCAGTTACATAGGGATTCAGTTGTCTGAAAAAACGTGTTTATTTCGGGCTGAAAAACACGTTTTGAAAAGTGTACTGTAACTGCCCCATAACTTACATGGGGTTGACCAAACTTGCAGAAACATGTTTATTTCTGCTGAAAAACACGTTTTGACACTTTCTGCACACTGGGGTTAAGAGCAGAGTGTGTGGGCTCTTCTGAGCCTTGCAGTTACATAGGGATTCAGTTGTCTGAAAAAACGTGTTTATTTCGGGCTGAAAAACACGTTTTGAAAAGTGTACTGTAACTGCCCCATAACTTACATGGGGTTGACCAAACTTGCAGAAACATGTTTATTTCTGCTTTAAAACACGTTTTGACACTTTCTGCACACTGGGGTTAAGAGCTGAGTGTGTGGGCTCTTCTGAGCTTTGCAGTTACATAGGGATTCAGTTGTCTGAAAAAACGCGTTAATTTCGGGCTGAAAAACACGTTTTGAAAAGTGTACTGTAACTGCCCCATAACTTACATGGGGTTGACCAAACTTGCAGAAACATGTTTATTTCTGCTGAAAAACATGTGTTGACACTTTCTGCACACTGGGGTTAAGAGCTGAGTGTGTGGGCTCTTCTGAGCTTTGCAGTTACATAGGGATTCAGTTGTCTGAAAAAACGCGTTTATTTCGGGCTGAAAAACACGTTTTGAAAAAAGTGCTGTAACTGCCCCATAACTTACATGGGGTTGACCAAACTTCCAGAAACACGTTTATTTCTGCTGAAAAACACGTTTTGACACTTTCTGCACACTGGGGTTAAGAGCAGAGTGTGTGGGCTCTTCTAAGCCTTGCAGTTACATAGGGATTCAGTTGTCTGAAAAAACGTGTTTATTTCGGGCTGAAAAACACGTTTTGAAAAGTGTACTGTAACTGCCCCATAACTTACATGGGGTTGACCAAACTTGCAGAAACATGTTTATTTCTGCTGAAAATCACGTTTTAACACTTTCTGCACACTGGGGTTAAGAGCAGAGTGTGTGGGCTCTTCTGAGCCTTGCAGTTACATAGGGATTCAGTTGTCTGAAAAAACGTGTTTATTTCGGGCTGAAAAACACGTTTTGAAAAGTGTACTGTAACTGCCCCATAACTTACATGGGGTTGACCAAACTTGTAGAAACATGTTTATTTCTGCTGAAAAACATGTTTTGACACTTTCTGCACACTGGGGTTAAGAGCTGAGTGTGTGGGCTCTTCTGAGCTTTGCAGTTACATAGGGATTCAGTTGTCTGAAAAAAGGCGTTTATTTCGGGCTGAAAAACACGTTTTGAAAAGTGTACTGTAACTGCCCCATAACTTACATGGGGTTGACCAAACTTGCAGAAACATGTTTATTTCTGCTGAAAATCACGTTTTAACACTTTCTGCACACTGGGGTTAAGAGCAGAGTGTGTGGGCTCTTCTGAGCTTTGCAGTTACATAGGGATTCAGTTGTCTGAAAAAACGTGTTTATTTCGGGCTGAAAAACACGTTTTGAAAAGTGTACTGTAACTGCCCCATAACTTACATGGGGTTGACCAAACTTGCAGAAACATGTTTATTTCTGCTGAAAAACATGTTTTGACACTTTCTGCACAGTGGGGTTAAGAGCTGAGTGTGTGGGCTCTTCTGAGCTTTGCAGTTACATAGGGATTCAGTTGTCTGAAAAAACGCGTTTATTTCGGGCTGAAAAACACGTTTTGAAAAAAGTGCTGTTACTGCCCCATAACTTACATGGGGTTGACCAAACTTGCAGAAACATGTTTACTTCTGCTGAAAATCACGTTTTAACACTTTCTGCACACTGGGGTTAAGAGCAGAGTGTGTGGGCTCTTCTGAGCCTTGCAGTTACATAGGGATTCAGTTGTCTGAAAAAACGTGTTTATTTCGGGCTGAAAAACACGTTTTGAAAAGTGTACTGTAACTGCCCCATAACTTACATGGGGTTGACCAAACTTGCAGAAACATGTTTATTTCTGCTGAAAAACATGTTTTGACACTTTCTGCACACTGGGGTTAAGAGCTGAGTGTGTGGGCTCTTCTGAGCTTTGCAGTTACATAGGGATTCAGTTGTCTGAAAAAACGTGTTTATTTCGGGCTGAAAAACACGTTTTGAAAAGTGTACTGTAACTGCCCCATAACTTACATGGGGTTGACCAAACTTGCAGAAACATGTTTATTTCTGCTGAAAAACATGTTTTGACACTTTCTGCACACTGGGGTTAAGAGCTGAGTGTGTGGGCTCTTCTGAGCTTTGCAGTTACATAGGGATTCAGTTGTCTGAAAAAACGCGTTTATTTCGGGCTGAAAAACACGTTTTGAAAAAAGTGCTGTAACTGCCCCATAACTTACATGGGGTTGACCAAACTTCCAGAAACATGTTTTTTTCTGCTGAAAAACACGTTTTGACACTTTCTGCACAGTGGGGTTAAGAGCAGAGTGTGTGGGCTCTTCTAAGCCTTGCAGTTACATAGGGATTCAGTTGTCTGAAAAAACGCGTTTATTTCGGGCTGAAAAACACGTTTTGAAAAAAGTGCTGTTACTGCCCCATAACTTACATGGGGTTGACCAAACTTGCAGAAACATGTTTATTTCTGCTGAAAATCACGTTTTAACACTTTCTGCACACTGGGGTTAAGAGCAGAGTGTGTGGGCTCTTCTGAGCCTTGCAGTTACATAGGGATTCAGTTGTCTGAAAAAACGTGTTTATTTCGGGCTGAAAAACACGTTTTGAAAAGTGTACTGTAACTGCCCCATAACTTACATGGGGTTGACCAAACTTGCAGAAACATGTTTATTTCTGCTGAAAAACATGTTTTGACACTTTCTGCACACTGGGGTTAAGAGCTGAGTGTGTGGGCTCTTCTGAGCCTTGCAGTAACATAGGGATTCAGTTGTCTGAAAAAACGTGTTTATTTCGGGCTGAAAAACACGTTTTGAAAAGTGTACTGTAACTGCCCCATAACTTACATGGGGTTGACCAAACTTGCAGAAACATGTTTATTTCTGCTGAAAAACATGTTTTGACACTTTCTGCACACTGGGGTTAAGAGCTGAGTGTGTGGGCTCTTCTGAGCTTTGCAGTTACATAGGGATTCAGTTGTCTGAAAAAAGGCGTTTATTTCGGGCTGAAAAACACGTTTTGAAAAGTGTACTGTAACTGCCCCATAACTTACATGGGGTTGACCAAACTTCCAGAAACATGTTTATTTCTGCTGAAAAACACGTTTTGACACTTTCTGCACACTGGGGTTAAGAGCAGAGTGTGTGGGCTCTTCTGAGCCTTGCAGTTACATAGGGATTCAGTTGTCTGAAAAAACGTGTTTATTTCGGGCTGAAAAACACGTTTTGAAAAAAGTGCTGTTACTGCCTTATAACTTACATGGTGTTGACCAAACTTGCAGAAACATGTTTATTTCTGCTGAAAAACACGTTTTGACACTTTCTGCACACTGGG
This sequence comes from Lepisosteus oculatus, assembly GCF_040954835.1. NCBI lineage: Eukaryota > Metazoa > Chordata > Actinopteri > Semionotiformes > Lepisosteidae > Lepisosteus > Lepisosteus oculatus. The sequence continues at coordinate 113,870 of NW_027167756.1, read as the reverse complement.
GTTAAGAGCAGAGTGTGTGGGCTCTTCTGAGCCTTGCAGTTACATAGGGATTCAGTTGTCTGAAAAAACGTGTTTATTTCGGGCTGAAAAACACGTTTTGAAAAAAGTGCTGTTACTGCCCCATAACTTACATGGGGTTGACCAAACTTGCAGAAACATGTTTATTTCTGCTGAAAAACACGTTTTGACACTTTCTGCACACTGGGGTTAAGAGCAGAGTGTGTGGGCTCTTCTGAGCCTTGCAGTTACATAGGGATTCAGTTGTCTGAAAAAACGTGTTTATTTCGGGCTGAAAAACACGTTTTGAAAAGTGTACTGTAACTGCCACATAACTTACATGGGGTTGACCAAACTTGCAGAAACATGTTTATTTCTGCTGAAAAACACGTTTTGACACTTTCTGCACACTGGGGTTAAGAGCAGAGTGTGTGGGCTATTCTGAGCCTTGCAGTTACATAGGGATTCAGTTGTCTGAAAAAACGCGTTTATTTCGGGCTGAAAAACACGTTTTGAAAAAAGTGCTGTTACTGCCCCATAACTTACATGGGGTTGACCAAACTTGCAGAAACATGTTTATTTCTGCTGAAAAACATGTTTTGACACTTTCTGCACACTGGGGTTAAGAGCTGAGTGTGAGGGCTCTTCTGAGCTTTGCAGTTACATAGGGATTCAGTTGTCTGAAAAAACGCGTTAATTTCGGGCTGAAAAACACGTTTTGAAAAGTGTACTGTAACTGCCCCATAACTTACATGGGGTTGACCAAACTTGCAGAAACATGTTTATTTCTGCTGAAAAACATGTGTTGACACTTTCTGCACACTGGGGTTAAGAGCTGAGTGTGTGGGCTCTTCTGAGCTTTGCAGTTACATAGGGATTCAGTTGTCTGAAAAAACGGGTTTATTTCGGGCTGAAAAACACGTTTTGAAAAAAGTGCTGTAACTGCCCCATAACTTACAAGGGGTTGACCAAACTTCCAGAAAAACGTTTATTTCTGCTGAAAAACACGTTTTGACACTTTCTGCACACTGGGGTTAAGAGCAGAGTGTGTGGGCTCTTCTAAGCCTTGCAGTTACATAGGGATTCAGTTGTCTGAAAAAACGTGTTTATTTCGGGCTGAAAAACACGTTTTGAAAAGTGTACTGTAACTGCCCCATAACTTACATGGGGTTGACCAAACTTGCAGAAACATGTTTATTTCTGCTGAAAATCACGTTTTAACACTTTCTGCACACTGGGGTTAAGAGCAGAGTGTGTGGGCTCTTCTGAGCCTTGCAGTTACATAGGGATTCAGTTGTCTGAAAAAACGTGTTTATTTCGGGCTGAAAAACACGTTTTGAAAAGTGTACTGTAACTGCCCCATAACTTACATGGGGTTGACCAAACTTGTAGAAACATGTTTATTTCTGCTGAAAAACATGTTTTGACACTTTCTGCACACTGGGGTTAAGAGCTGAGTGTGTGGGCTCTTCTGAGCTTTGCAGTTACATAGGGATTCAGTTGTCTGAAAAAAGGCGTTTATTTCGGGCTGAAAAACACGTTTTGAAAAGTGTACTGTAACTGCCCCATAACTTACATGGGGTTGACCAAACTTGCAGAAACATGTTTATTTCTGCTGAAAATCACGTTTTAACACTTTCTGCACACTGGGGTTAAGAGCAGAGTGTGTGGGCTCTTCTGAGCCTTTCAGTTACATAGGGATTCAGTTGTCTGGAAAAACGTGTTTATTTCGGGCTGAAAAACACGTTTTGAAAAGTGTACTGTAACTGCCCCATAACTTACATGGGGTTGACCAAACTTGCAGAAACATGTTTATTTCTGCTGAAAAACATGTTTTGACACTTTCAGCACACTGGGGTTAAGAGCTGAGTGTGTGGGCTCTTCTGAGCTTTGCAGTTACATAGGGATTCAGTTGTCTGAAAAAACGCGTTTATTTCGGGCTGAAAAACACGTTTTGAAAAAAGTGCTGTAACTGCCCCATAACTTACATGGGGTTGACCAAACTTCCAGAAACATGTTTTTTTCTGCTGAAAAACACGTTTTGACACTTTCTGCACAGTGGGGTTAAGAGCAGAGTGTGTGGGCTCTTCTAAGCCTTGCAGTTACATAGGGATTCAGTTGTCTGAAAAAACGTGTTTATTTCGGGCTGAAAAACACGTTTTGAAAAGTGTACTGTAACTGCCCCATAACTTACATGGGGTTGACCAAACTTGCAGAAACATGTTTATTTCTGCTGAAAAACATGTTTTGACACTTTCTGCACAGTGGGGTTAAGAGCTGAGTGTGTGGGCTCTTCTGAGCTTTGCAGTTACATAGGGATTCAGTTGTCTGAAAAAACGCGTTTATTTCGGGCTGAAAAACACGTTTTGAAAAAAGTGCTGTTACTGCCCCATAACTTACATGGGGTTGACCAAACTTGCAGAAACATGTTTATTTCTGCTGAAAATCACGTTTTAACACTTTCTGCACACTGGGGTTAAGAGCAGAGTGTGTGGGCTCTTCTGAGCCTTGCAGTTACATAGGGATTCAGTTGTCTGAAAAAACGTGTTTATTTCGGGCTGAAAAACACGTTTTGAAAAGTGTACTGTAACTGCCCCATAACTTACATGGGGTTGACCAAACTTGCAGAAACATGTTTATTTCTGCTGAAAAACATGTTTTGACACTTTCTGCACACTGGGGTTAAGAGCTGAGTGTGTGGGCTCTTCTGAGCTTTGCAGTTACATAGGGATTCAGTTGTCTGAAAAAACGCGTTTATTTCGGGCTGAAAAACACGTTTTGAAAAAAGTGCTGTTACTGCCCCATAACTTACATGGGGTTGACCAAACTTGCAGAAACATGTTTATTTCTGCTGAAAAACACGTTTTGACACTTTCCGCACACTGGGGTTAAGAGCAGAGTGTGTGGGCTCTTCTGAGCCTTGCAGTTACATAGGGATTCAGTTGTCTGAAAAAACGCGTTTATTTCGGGCTGAAAAACACGTTTTGAAAAAAGTGCTGTTACTGCCCCATAACTTACATGGGGTTGACCAAACTTGCAGAAACATGTTTATTTCTGCTGAAAAACACGTTTTGACACTTTCTGCACACTGGGGTTAAGAGCAGAGTGTGTGGGCTCTTCTGAGCCTTGCAGTTACATAGGGATTCAGTTGTCTGAAAAAACGCGTTTATTTCGGGCTGAAAAACACGTTTTGAAAAAAGTGCTGTTACTGCCCCATAACTTACATGGGGTTGACCAAACTTGCAGAAACATGTTTATTTCTGCTGAAAAACACGTTTTGACACTTTCTGCACACTGTGGTTAAGAGCAGAGTGTGTGGGCTCTTCTGAGCCTTGCAGTTACATAGGGATTCAGTTGTCTGAAAAAACGCGTTTATTTCGGGCTGAAAAACACGTTTTGAAAAAAGTGCTGTTACTGCCCCATAACTTACATGGGGTTGACCAAACTTGCAGAAACATGTTTATTTCTGCTGAAAAACATGTTTTGACACTTTCTGCACACTGGGGTTAAGAGCTGAGTGTGTGGGCTCTTCTGAGCTTTGCAGTTACATAGGGATTCAGTTGTCTGAAAAAACGCGTTTATTTCGGGCTGAAAAACACGTTTTGAAAAAAGTGCTGTTACTGCCCCATAACTTACATGGGGTTGACCAAACTTGCAGAAACATGTTTATTTCTGCTGAAAAACATGTTTTGACACTTTCTGCACAGTGGGGTTAAGAGCTGAGTGTGTGGGCTCTTCTGAGCTTTGCAGTTACATAGGGATTCAGTTGTCTGAAAAAACGCGTTTATTTCGGGCTGAAAAACACGTTTTGAAAAAAGTGCTGTTACTGCCCCATAACTTACATGGGGTTGACCAAACTTGCAGAAACATGTTTATTTCTGCTGAAAAACACGTTTTGACACTTTCTGCACACTGGGGTTAAGAGCAGAGTGTGTGGGCTCTTCTGAGCCTTGCAGTTACATAGGGATTCAGTTGTCTGAAAAAACGCGTTTATTTCGGGCTGAAAAACACGTTTTGAAAAAAGTGCTGTTACTGCCCCATAACTTACATGGGGTTGACCAAACTTGCAGAAACATGTTTATTTCTGCTGAAAAACATGTTTTGACACTTTCTGCACACTGGGGTTAAGAGCTGAGTGTGTGGGCTCTTCTGAGCTTTGCAGTTACATAGGGATTCAGTTGTCTGAAAAAACGCGTTTATTTCGGGCTGAAAAACACGTTTTGAAAAAAGTGCTGTAACTGCCCCATAACTTACATGGGGTTGACCAAACTTCCAGAAACATGTTTTTTTCTGCTGAAAAACACGTTTTGACACTTTCTGCACAGTGGGGTTAAGAGCAGAGTGTGTGGGCTCTTCTGAGCTTTGCAGTTACATAGGGATTCAGTTGTCTGAAAAAACGCGTTTATTTCGGGCTGAAAAACACGTTTTGAAAAGAGTACTGTAACTGCCCCATAACTTACATGGGGTTGACCAAACTTGCAGAAACATGTTTATTTCTGCTGAAAAACATGTTTTGACACTTTCTGCACAGTGGGGTTAAGAGCTGAGTGTGTGGGCTCTTCTGAGCTTTGCAGTTACATAGGGATTCAGTTGTCTGAAAAAACGTGTTTATTTCGGGCTGAAAAACACGTTTTGAAAAAAGTGCTGTTACTGCCCCATAACTTACATGGGGTTGACCAATCTTGCAGAAACATGTTTATTTCTGCTGAAAAACACGTTTTGACACTTTCTGCACACTGGGGTTAAGAGCAGAGTGTGTGGGCTATTCTGAGCCTTGCAGTTACATAGGGATTCAGTTGTCTGAAAAAACGCGTTTATTTCGGGCTGAAAAACACGTTTTGAAAAAAGTGCTGTTACTGCCCCATAACTTACATGGGGTTGACCAAACTTGCAGAAACATGTTTATTTCTGCTGAAAAACATGTTTTGACACTTTCTGCACACTGGGGTTAAGAGCTGAGTGTGTGGGCTCTTCTGAGCTTTGCAGTTACATAGGGATTCAGTTGTCTGAAAAAACGCGTTAATTTCGGGCTGAAAAACACGTTTTGAAAAGTGTACTGTAACTGCCCCATAACTTACATGGGGTTGACCAAACTTGCAGAAACATGTTTATTTCTGCTGAAAAACATGTGTTGACACTTTCTGCACACTGGGGTTAAGAGCTGAGTGTGTGGGCTCTTCTGAGCTTTGCAGTTACATAGGGATTCAGTTGTCTGAAAAAACGCGTTTATTTCGGGCTGAAAAACACGTTTTGAAAAAAGTGCTGTAACTGCCCCATAACTTACATGGGGTTGACCAAACTTCCAGAAACACGTTTATTTCTGCTGAAAAACACGTTTTGACACTTTCTGCACACTGGGGTTAAGAGCAGAGTGTGTGGGCTCTTCTAAGCCTTGCAGTTACATAGGGATTCAGTTGTCTGAAAAAACGTGTTTATTTCGGGCTGAAAAACACGTTTTGAAAAGTGTACTGTAACTGCCCCATAACTTACATGGGGTTGACCAAACTTGCAGAAACATGTTTATTTCTGCTGAAAAACACGTTTTGACACTTTCTGCACACTGGGGTTAAGAGCAGAGTGTGTGGGCTCTTCTGAGCCTTGCAGTTACATAGGGATTCAGTTGTCTGAAAAAACGTGTTTATTTCGGGCTGAAAAACACGTTTTGAAAAGTGTACTGTAACTGCCCCATAACTTACATGGGGTTGACCAAACTTGCAGAAACATGTTTATTTCTGCTTTAAAACACGTTTTGACACTTTCTGCACACTGGGGTTAAGAGCTGAGTGTGTGGGCTCTTCTGAGCTTTGCAGTTACATAGGGATTCAGTTGTCTGAAAAAACGCGTTAATTTCGGGCTGAAAAACACGTTTTGAAAAGTGTACTGTAACTGCCCCATAACTTACATGGGGTTGACCAAACTTGCAGAAACATGTTTATTTCTGCTGAAAAACATGTTTTGACACTTTCTGCACAGTGGGGTTAAGAGCTGAGTGTGTGGGCTCTTCTGAGCTTTGCAGTTACATAGGGATTCAGTTGTCTGAAAAAACGCGTTTATTTCGGGCTGAAAAACACGTTTTGAAAAAAGTGCTGTTACTGCCCCATAACTTACATGGGGTTGACCAAACTTGCAGAAACATGTTTACTTCTGCTGAAAATCACGTTTTAACACTTTCTGCACACTGGGGTTAAGAGCAGAGTGTGTGGGCTCTTCTGAGCCTTGCAGTTACATAGGGATTCAGTTGTCTGAAAAAACGTGTTTATTTCGGGCTGAAAAACACGTTTTGAAAAGTGTACTGTAACTGCCCCATAACTTACATGGGGTTGACCAAACTTGCAGAAACATGTTTATTTCTGCTGAAAAACATGTTTTGACACTTTCTGCACACTGGGGTTAAGAGCTGAGTGTGTGGGCTCTTCTGAGCTTTGCAGTTACATAGGGATTCAGTTGTCTGAAAAAACGTGTTTATTTCGGGCTGAAAAACACGTTTTGAAAAGTGTACTGTAACTGCCCCATAACTTACATGGGGTTGACCAAACTTGCAGAAACATGTTTATTTCTGCTGAAAAACATGTTTTGACACTTTCTGCACACTGGGGTTAAGAGCTGAGTGTGTGGGCTCTTCTGAGCTTTGCAGTTACATAGGGATTCAGTTGTCTGAAAAAACGCGTTTATTTCGGGCTGAAAAACACGTTTTGAAAAAAGTGCTGTAACTGCCCCATAACTTACATGGGGTTGACCAAACTTCCAGAAACATGTTTTTTTCTGCTGAAAAACACGTTTTGACACTTTCTGCACAGTGGGGTTAAGAGCAGAGTGTGTGGGCTCTTCTAAGCCTTGCAGTTACATAGGGATTCAGTTGTCTGAAAAAACGCGTTTATTTCGGGCTGAAAAACACGTTTTGAAAAAAGTGCTGTTACTGCCCCATAACTTACATGGGGTTGACCAAACTTGCAGAAACATGTTTATTTCTGCTGAAAATCACGTTTTAACACTTTCTGCACACTGGGGTTAAGAGCAGAGTGTGTGGGCTCTTCTGAGCCTTGCAGTTACATAGGGATTCAGTTGTCTGAAAAAACGTGTTTATTTCGGGCTGAAAAACACGTTTTGAAAAGTGTACTGTAACTGCCCCATAACTTACATGGGGTTGACCAAACTTGCAGAAACATGTTTATTTCTGCTGAAAAACATGTTTTGACACTTTCTGCACACTGGGGTTAAGAGCTGAGTGTGTGGGCTCTTCTGAGCTTTGCAGTTACATAGGGATTCAGTTGTCTGAAAAAACGCGTTTATTTCGGGCTGAAAAACACGTTTTGAAAAAAGTGCTGTAACTGCCCCATAACTTACATGGGGTTGACCAAACTTCCAGAAACATGTTTTTTTCTGCTGAAAAACACGTTTTGACACTTTCTGCACAGTGGGGTTAAGAGCAGAGTGTGTGGGCTCTTCTAAGCCTTGCAGTTACATAGGGATTCAGTTGTCTGAAAAAACGTGTTTATTTCGGGCTGAAAAACACGTTTTGAAAAGTGTACTGTAACTGCCCCATAACTTACATGGGGTTGACCAAACTTGCAGAAACATGTTTATTTCTGCTGAAAAACATGTTTTGACACTTTCTGCACAGTGGGGTTAAGAGCTGAGTGTGTGGGCTCTTCTGAGCTTTGCAGTTACATAGGGATTCAGTTGTCTGAAAAAACGCGTTTATTTCGGGCTGAAAAACACGTTTTGAAAAAAGTGCTGTTACTGCCCCATAACTTACATGGGGTTGACCAAACTTGCAGAAACATGTTTATTTCTGCTGAAAATCACGTTTTAACACTTTCTGCACACTGGGGTTAAGAGCAGAGTGTGTGGGCTCTTCTGAGCCTTGCAGTTACATAGGGATTCAGTTGTCTGAAAAAACGTGTTTATTTCGGGCTGAAAAACACGTTTTGAAAAGTGTACTGTAACTGCCCCATAACTTACATGGGGTTGACCAAACTTGCAGAAACATGTTTATTTCTGCTGAAAAACATGTTTTGACACTTTCTGCACAGTGGGGTTAAGAGCTGAGTGTGTGGGCTCTTCTGAGCTTTGCAGTTACATAGGGATTCAGTTGTCTGAAAAAACGCGTTTATTTCGGGCTGAAAAACACGTTTTGAAAAAAGTGCTGTTACTGCCCCATAACTTACATGGGGTTGACCAAACTTGCAGAAACATGTTTATTTCTGCTGAAAATCACGTTTTAACACTTTCTGCACACTGGGGTTAAGAGCAGAGTGTGTGGGCTCTTCTGAGCCTTGCAGTTACATAGGGATTCAGTTGTCTGAAAAAACGTGTTTATTTCGGGCTGAAAAACACGTTTTGAAAAGTGTACTGTAACTGCCCCATAACTTACATGGGGTTGACCAAACTTGCAGAAACATGTTTATTTCTGCTGAAAAACATGTTTTGACACTTTCTGCACACTGGGGTTAAGAGCTGAGTGTGTGGGCTCTTCTGAGCTTTGCAGTTACATAGGGATTCAATTGTCTGAAAAAACGTGTTTATTTCGGGCTGAAAAACACGTTTTGAAAAGTGTACTGTAACTGCCCCATAACTTACATGGGGTTGACCAAACTTGCAGAAACATGTTTATTTCTGCTGAAAAACATGTTTTGACACTTTCTGCACACTGGGGTTAAGAGCTGAGTGTGTGGGCTCTTCTGAGCTTTGCAGTTACATAGGGATTCAATTGTCTGAAAAAACGCGTTTATTTCGGGCTGAAAAACACGTTTTGAAAAAAGTGCTGTAACTGCCCCATAACTTACATGGGGTTGACCAAACTTCCAGAAACATGTTTTTTTCTGCTGAAAAACACGTTTTGACACTTTCTGCACAGTGGGGTTAAGAGCAGAGTGTGTGGGCTCTTCTAAGCCTTGCAGTTACATAGGGATTCAGTTGTCTGAAAAAACGTGTTTATTTCGGGCTGAAAAACACGTTTTGAAAAGTGTACTGTAACTGCCCCATAACTTACATGGGGTTGACCAAACTTGCAGAAACATGTTTATTTCTGCTGAAAAACATGTTTTGACACTTTCTGCACAGTGGGGTTAAGAGCTGAGTGTGTGGGCTCTTCTGAGCTTTGCAGTTACATAGGGATTCAGTTGTCTGAAAAAACGCGTTTATTTCGGGCTGAAAAACACGTTTTGAAAAAAGTGCTGTTACTGCCCCATAACTTACATGGGGTTGACCAAACTTGCAGAAACATGTTTATTTCTGCTGAAAATCACGTTTTAACACTTTCTGCACACTGGGGTTAAGAGCAGAGTGTGTGGGCTCTTCTGAGCCTTGCAGTTACATAGGGATTCAGTTGTCTGAAAAAACGTGTTTATTTCGGGCTGAAAAACACGTTTTGAAAAGTGTACTGTAACTGCCCCATAACTTACATGGGGTTGACCAAACTTGCAGAAACATGTTTATTTCTGCTGAAAAACATGTTTTGACACTTTCTGCACACTGGGGTTAAGAGCTGAGTGTGTGGGCTCTTCTGAGCTTTGCAGTTACATAGGGATTCAGTTGTCTGAAAAAACGCGTTTATTTCGGGCTGAAAAACACGTTTTGAAAAAAGTGCTGTTACTGCCCCATAACTTACATGGGGTTGACCAAACTTGCAGAAACATGTTTATTTCTGCTGAAAAACACGTTTTGACACTTTCTGCACACTGCGGTTAAGAGCAGAGTGTGTGGGCTCTTCTGAGCCTTGCAGTTACATAGGGATTCAGTTGTCTGAAAAAACGCGTTTATTTCGGGCTGAAAAACACGTTTTGAAAAAAGTGCTGTTACTGCCCCATAACTTACATGGGGTTGACCAAACTTGCAGAAACATGTTTATTTCTGCTGAAAAACACGTTTTGACACTTTCTGCACACTGGGGTTAAGAGCAGAGTGTGTGGGCTCTTCTGAGCCTTGCAGTTACATAGGGATTCAGTTGTCTGAAAAAACGCGTTTATTTCGGGCTGAAAAACACGTTTTGAAAAAAGTGCTGTTACTGCCCCATAACTTACATGGGGTTGACCAAACTTGCAGAAACATGTTTATTTCTGCTGAAAAACATGTTTTGACACTTTCTGCACACTGGGGTTAAGAGCTGAGTGTGTGGGCTCTTCTGAGCTTTGCAGTTACATAGGGATTCAGTTGTCTGAAAAAACGCGTTTATTTCGGGCTGAAAAACACGTTTTGAAAAAAGTGCTGTAACTGCCCCATAACTTACATGGGGTTGACCAAACTTCCAAAAACATGTTTTTTTCTGCTGAAAAACACGTTTTGACACTTTCTGCACAGTGGGGTTAAGAGCAGAGTGTGTGGGCTCTTCTAAGCCTTGCAGTTACATAGGGATTCAGTTGTCTGAAAAAACGCGTTTATTTCGGGCTGAAAAACACGTTTTGAAAAGTGTACTGTAACTGCCCCATAACTTACATGGGGTTGACCAAACTTGCAGAAACATGTTTATTTCTGCTGAAAAACAGGTTTTGACACTTTCTGCACAGTGGGGTTAAGAGCTGAGTGTGTGGGCTCTTCTGAGCTTTGCAGTTACATAGGGATTCAGTTGTCTGAAAAAACGCGTTTATTTCGGGCTGAAAAACACGTTTTGAAAAAAGTGCTGTTACTGCCCCATAACTTACATGGGGTTGACCAAACTTGCAGAAACATGTTTATTTCTGCTGAAAATCACGTTTTAACACTTTCTGCACACTGGGGTTAAGAGCAGAGTGTGTGGGCTCTTCTGAGCCTTGCAGTTACATAGGGATTCAGTTGTCTGAAAAAACGTGTTTATTTCGGGCTGAAAAACACGTTTTGAAAAGTGTACTGTAACTGCCCCATAACTTACATGGGGTTGACCAAACTTGCAGAAACATGTTTATTTCTGCTGAAAAACACGTTTTGACACTTTCTGCACACTGGGGTTAAGAGCAGAGTGTGTGGGCTCTTCTGAGCCTTGCAGTTACATAGGGATTCAGTTGTCTGAAAAAACGCGTTTATTTCGGGCTGAAAAACACGTTTTGAAAAAAGTGCTGTTACTGCCCCATAACTTACATGGGGTTGACCAAACTTGCAGAAACATGTTTATTTCTGCTGAAAAACATGTTTTGACACTTTCTGCACACTGGGGTTAAGAGCTGAGTGTGTGGGCTCTTCTGAGCTTTGCAGTTACATAGGGATTCAGTTGTCTGAAAAAACGCGTTTATTTCGGGCTGAAAAACACGTTTTGAAAAAAGTGCTGTAACTGCCCCATAACTTACATGGGGTTGACCAAACTTCCAAAAACATGTTTTTTTCTGCTGAAAAACACATTTTGACACTTTCTGCACAGTGGGGTTAAGAGCAGAGTGTGTGGGCTCTTCTGAGCCTTGCAGTTACATAGGGATTCAGTTGTCTGAAAAAACGCGTTTATTTCGGGCTGAAAAACACGTTTTGAAAAAAGTGCTGTTACTGCCCCATAACTTACATGGGGTTGACCAAACTTGCAGAAACATGTTTATTTCTGCTGAAAAACACGTTTTGACACTTTCTGCACACTGGGGTTAAGAGCAGAGTGTGTGGGCTCTTCTGAGCCTTGCAGTTACATAGGGATTCAGTTGTCTGAAAAAACGCGTTTATTTCGGGCTGAAAAACACGTTTTGAAAAAAGTGCTGTTACGGCCCCATAACTTACATGGGGTTGACCAAACTTGCAGAAACATGTTTATTTCTGCTGAAAAACATGTTTTGACACTTTCTGCACACTGGGGTTAAGAGCTGAGTGTGTGGGCTCTTCTGAGCTTTGCAGTTACATAGGGATTCAGTTGTCTGAAAAAACGCGTTTATTTCGGGCTGAAAAACACGTTTTGAAAAAAGTGCTGTAACTGCCCCATAACTTACATGGGGTTGACCAAACTTCCAAAAACATGTTTTTTTCTGCTGAAAAACACGTTTTGACACTTTCTGCACAGTGGGGTTAAGAGCAGAGTGTGTGGGCTCTTCTAAGCCTTGCAGTTACATAGGGATTCAGTTGTCTGAAAAAACGTGTTTATTTCGGGCTGAAAAACACGTTTTGAAAAGTGTACTGTAACTGCCCCATAACTTACATGGGGTTGACCAAACTTGCAGAAACATGTTTATTTCTGCTGAAAAACATGTTTTGACACTTTCTGCACAGTGGGGTTAAGAGCTGAGTGTGTGGGCTCTTCTGAGCTTTGCAGTTACATAGGGATTCAGTTGTCTGAAAAAACGCGTTTATTTCGGGCTGAAAAACACGTTTTGAAAAAAGTGCTGTTACTGCCCCATAACTTACATGGGGTTGACCAAACTTGCAGAAACATGTTTATTTCTGCTGAAAATCACGTTTTAACACTTTCTGCACACTGGGGTTAAGAGCAGAGTGTGTGGGCTCTTCTGAGCCTTGCAGTTACATAGGGATTCAGTTGTCTGAAAAAAGGCGTTTATTTCGGGCTGAAAAACACGTTTTGAAAAAAGTGCTGTTACTGCCCCATAACTTACAGGGGGTTGACCAAACTTGCAGAAACATGTTTATTTCTGCTGAAAAACACGTTTTGACACTTTCTGCACACTGGGGTTAAGAGCAGAGTGTGTGGGCTCTTCTGAGCCTTGCAGTTACATAGGGATTCTGTTGTCTGAAAAAACGCGTTTATTTCGGGCTGAAAAACACGTTTTGAAAAGTGTACTGTAACTGCCCCATAACTTACATGGGGTTGACCAAACTTGCAGAAACATGTTTATTTCTGCTGAAAAACATGTTTTGACACTTTCTGCACAGTGGGGTTAAGAGCAGAGTGTGTGGGCTCTTCTGAGCTTTGCAGTTACATAGGGATTCAGTTGTCTGAAAAAACGCGTTTATTTCGGGCTGAAAAACACGTTTTGAAAAAAGTGCTGTTACTGCCCTATAACTTACATGGTGTTGACCAAACTTGCAGAAACATGTTTATTTCTGCTGAAAAACACGTTTTGACACTTTCTGCACACTGGGGTTAAGAGCAGAGTGTGTGGGCTCTTCTGAGCCTTGCAGTTACATAGGGATTCAGTTGTCTGAAAAAACGTGTTTATTTCGGGTTTGAAAAACACGTTTTGAAAAAAGTGCTGTTACTGCCCCATAACTTACATGGGGTTGACCAAACTTGCAGAAACATGTTTATTTCTGCTGAAAAACACGTTTTGACACTTTCTGCACACTGGGGTTAAGAGCAGAGTGTGTGGGCTCTTCTGAGCCTTGCAGTTACATAGGGATTCAGTTGTCTGAAAAAACGTGTTTATTTCGGGCTGAAAAACACGTTTTGAAAAGTGTACTGTAACTGCCCCATAACTTACATGGGGTTGACCAAACTTGCAGAAACATGTTTATTTCTGCTGAAAAACACGTTTTGACACTTTCTGCACACTGGGGTTAAGAGCAGAGTGTGTGGGCTATTCTGAGCCTTGCAGTTACATAGGGATTCAGTTGTCTGAAAAAACGCGTTTATTTCGGGCTGAAAAACACGTTTTGAAAAAAGTGCTGTTACTGCCCCATAACTTACATGGGGTTGACCAAACTTGCAGAAACATGTTTATTTCTGCTGAAAAACATGTTTTGACACTTTCTGCACACTGGGGTTAAGAGCTGAGTGTGTGGGCTCTTCTGAGCTTTGCAGTTACATAGGGATTCAGTTGTCTGAAAAAACGCGTTAATTTCGGGCTGAAAAACACGTTTTGAAAAGTGTACTGTAACTGCCCCATAACTTACATGGGGTTGACCAAACTTGCAGAAACATGTTTATTTCTGCTGAAAAACATGTGTTGACACTTTCTGCACACTGGGGTTAAGAGCTGAGTGTGTGGGCTCTTCTGAGCTTTGCAGTTACATAGGGATTCAGTTGTCTGAAAAAACGCGTTTATTTCGGGCTGAAAAACACGTTTTGAAAAAAGTGCTGTAACTGCCCCATAACTTACATGGGGTTGACCAAACTTCCAGAAACACGTTTATTTCTGCTGAAAAACACGTTTTGACACTTTCTGCACACTGGGGTTAAGAGCAGAGTGTGTGGGCTCTTCTAAGCCTTGCAGTTACATAGGGATTCAGTTGTCTGAAAAAACGTGTTTATTTCGGGCTGAAAAACACGTTTTGAAAAGTGTACTGTAACTGCCCCATAACTTACATGGGGTTGACCAAACTTGCAGAAACATGTTTATTTCTGCTGAAAATCACGTTTTAACACTTTCTGCACACTGGGGTTAAGAGCAGAGTGTGTGGGCTCTTCTGAGCCTTGCAGTTACATAGGGATTCAGTTGTCTGAAAAACGTGTTTATTTCGGGCTGAAAAACACGTTTTGAAAAGTGTACTGTAACTGCCCCATAACTTACATGGGGTTGACCAAACTTGCAGAAACATGTTTATTTCTGCTGAAAAACACGTTTTGACACTTTCTGCACACTGGGGTTAAGAGCAGAGTGTGTGGGCTCTTCTGAGCCTTGCAGTTACATAGGGATTCAGTTGTCTGAAAAACGTGTTTATTTCGGGCTGAAAAACACGTTTTGAAAAGTGTACTGTAACTGCCCCATAACTTACATGGGGTTGACCAAACTTGCAGAAACATGTTTATTTCTGCTGAAAAACACGTTTTGACACTTTCTGCACACTGGGGTTAAGAGCAGAGTGTGTGGGCTCTTCTGAGCCTTGCAGTTACATAGGGATTCAGTTGTCTGAAAAAACGCGTTTATTTCGGGCTGAAAAACACGTTTTGAAAAGAGTACTGTAACTGCCCCATAACTTACATGGGGTTGACCAAACTTGCAGAAACATGTTTATTTCTGCTGAAAAACATGTTTTGACACTTTCTGCACAGTGGGGTTAAGAGCTGAGTGTGTGGGCTCTTCTGAGCTTTGCAGTTACATAGGGATTCAGTTGTCTGAAAAAACGCGTTTATTTCGGGCTGAAAAACACGTTTTGAAAAAAGTGCTGTTACTGCCCCATAACTTACATGGGGTTGACCAAACTTGCAGAAACATGTTTATTTCTGCTGAAAATCACGTTTTAACACTTTCTGCACACTGGGGTTAAGAGCAGAGTGTGTGGGCTCTTCTGAGCCTTGCAGTTACATAGGGATTCAGTTGTCTGAAAAAACGTGTTTATTTCGGGCTGAAAAACACGTTTTGAAAAGTGTACTGTAACTGCCCCATAACTTACATGGGGTTGACCAAACTTGCAGAAACATGTTTATTTCTGCTGAAAAACATGTTTTGACACTTTCTGCACACTGGGGTTAAGAGCTGAGTGTGTGGGCTCTTCTGAGCTTTGCAGTTACATAGGGATTCAGTTGTCTGAAGAAAGGCGTTTATTTCGGGCTGAAAAACACGTTTTGAAAAGTGTACTGTAACTGCCCCATAACTTACATGGGGTTGACCAAACTTCCAGAAACATGTTTATTTCTGCTGAAAAACACGTTTTGACACTTTCTGCACACTGGGGTTAAGAGCAGAGTGTGTGGGCTCTTCTGAGCCTTGCAGTTACATAGGGATTCAGTTGTCTGAAAAAACGTGTTTATTTCGGGCTGAAAAACACGTTTTGAAAAAAGTGCTGTTACTGCCCTATAACTTACATGGTGTTGACCAAACTTGCAGAAACATGTTTATTTCTGCTGAAAAACATGTTTTGACACTTTCTGCACAGTGGGGTTAAGAGCTGAGTGTGTGGGCTCTTCTGAGCTTTGCAGTTACATAGGGATTCAGTTGTCTGAAAAAACGTGTTTATTTCGGGCTGAAAAACACGTTTTGAAAAAAGTGCTGTTACTGCCCCATAACTTACATGGGGTTGACCAAACTTGCAGAAACATGTTTATTTCTGCTGAAAAACACGTTTTGACACTTTCTGCACACTGGGGTTAAGAGCAGAGTGTGTGGGCTATTCTGAGCCTTGCAGTTACATAGGGATTCAGTTGTCTGAAAAAACGCGTTTATTTCGGGCTGAAAAACACGTTTTGAAAAAAGTGCTGTTACTGCCCCATAACTTACATGGGGTTGACCAAACTTGCAGAAACATGTTTATTTCTGCTGAAAAACACGTTTTGACACTTTCTGCACACTGGGGTTAAGAGCAGAGTGTGTGGGCTCTTCTGAGCCTTGCAGTTACATAGGGATTCAGTTGTCTGAAAAAACGTGTTTATTTCGGGCTGAAAAACACGTTTTGAAAAGTGTACTGTAACTGCCCCATAACTTACATGGGGTTGACCAAACTTGCAGAAACATGTTTATTTCTGCTGAAAAACACGTTTTGACACTTTCTGCACACTGGGGTTAAGAGCAGAGTGTGTGGGCTCTTCTGAGCCTTGCAGTTACATAGGGATTCAGTTGTCTGAAAAAACGTGTTTATTTCGGGCTGAAAAACACGTTTTGAAAAGTGTACTGTAACTGCCCCATAACTTACATGGGGTTGACCAAACTTGCAGAAACATGTTTATTTCTGCTTTAAAACACGTTTTGACACTTTCTGCACACTGGGGTTAAGAGCTGAGTGTGTGGGCTCTTCTGAGCTTTGCAGTTACATAGGGATTCAGTTGTCTGAAAAAACGCGTTAATTTCGGGCTGAAAAACACGTTTTGAAAAGTGTACTGTAACTGCCCCATAACTTACATGGGGTTGACCAAACTTGCAGAAACATGTTTATTTCTGCTGAAAAACATGTGTTGACACTTTCTGCACACTGGGGTTAAGAGCTGAGTGTGTGGGCTCTTCTGAGCTTTGCAGTTACATAGGGATTCAGTTGTCTGAAAAAACGCGTTTATTTCGGGCTGAAAAACACGTTTTGAAAAAAGTGCTGTAACTGCCCCATAACTTACATGGGGTTGACCAAACTTCCAGAAACACGTTTATTTCTGCTGAAAAACACGTTTTGACACTTTCTGCACACTGGGGTTAAGAGCAGAGTGTGTGGGCTCTTCTAAGCCTTGCAGTTACATAGGGATTCAGTTGTCTGAAAAAACGTGTTTATTTCGGGCTGAAAAACACGTTTTGAAAAGTGTACTGTAACTGCCCCATAACTTACATGGGGTTGACCAAACTTGCAGAAACATGTTTATTTCTGCTGAAAATCACGTTTTAACACTTTCTGCACACTGGGGTTAAGAGCAGAGTGTGTGGGCTCTTCTGAGCCTTGCAGTTACATAGGGATTCAGTTGTCTGAAAAAACGTGTTTATTTCGGGCTGAAAAACACGTTTTGAAAAGTGTACTGTAACTGCCCCATAACTTACATGGGGTTGACCAAACTTGTAGAAACATGTTTATTTCTGCTGAAAAACATGTTTTGACACTTTCTGCACACTGGGGTTAAGAGCTGAGTGTGTGGGTTCTTCTGAGCTTTGCAGATACATAGGGATTCAGTTGTCTGAAAAAAGGCGTTTATTTCGGGCTGAAAAACACGTTTTGAAAAGTGTACTGTAACTGCCCCATAACTTACATGGGGTTGACCAAACTTGCAGAAACATGTTTATTTCTGCTGAAAATCACGTTTTAACACTTTCTGCACACTGGGGTTAAGAGCAGAGTGTGTGGGCTCTTCTGAGCTTTGCAGTTACATAGGGATTCAGTTGTCTGAAAAAACGTGTTTATTTCGGGCTGAAAAACACGTTTTGAAAAGTGTACTGTAACTGCCCCATAACTTACATGGGGTTGACCAAACTTGCAGAAACATGTTTATTTCTGCTGAAAAACATGTTTTGACACTTTCTGCACAGTGGGGTTAAGAGCTGAGTGTGTGGGCTCTTCTGAGCTTTGCAGTTACATAGGGATTCAGTTGTCTGAAAAAACGCGTTTATTTCGGGCTGAAAAACACGTTTTGAAAAAAGTGCTGTTACTGCCCCATAACTTACATGGGGTTGACCAAACTTGCAGAAACATGTTTACTTCTGCTGAAAATCACGTTTTAACACTTTCTGCACACTGGGGTTAAGAGCAGAGTGTGTGGGCTCTTCTGAGCCTTGCAGTTACATAGGGATTCAGTTGTCTGAAAAAACGTGTTTATTTCGGGCTGAAAAACACGTTTTGAAAAGTGTACTGTAACTGCCCCATAACTTACATGGGGTTGACCAAACTTGCAGAAACATGTTTATTTCTGCTGAAAAACATGTTTTGACACTTTCTGCACACTGGGGTTAAGAGCTGAGTGTGTGGGCTCTTCTGAGCTTTGCAGTTACATAGGGATTCAGTTGTCTGAAAAAACGTGTTTATTTCGGGCTGAAAAACACGTTTTGAAAAGTGTACTGTAACTGCCCCATAACTTACATGGGGTTGACCAAACTTGCAGAAACATGTTTATTTCTGCTGAAAAACATGTTTTGACACTTTCTGCACACTGGGGTTAAGAGCTGAGTGTGTGGGCTCTTCTGAGCTTTGCAGTTACATAGGGATTCAGTTGTCTGAAAAAACGCGTTTATTTCGGGCTGAAAAACACGTTTTGAAAAAAGTGCTGTTACTGCCCCATAACTTACATGGGGTTGACCAAACTTGCAGAAACATGTTTATTTCTGCTGAAAAACATGTTTTGACACTTTCTGCACAGTGGGGTTAAGAGCTGAGTGTGTGGGCTCTTCTGAGCTTTGCAGTTACATAGGGATTCAGTTGTCTGAAAAAACGCGTTTATTTCGGGCTGAAAAACACGTTTTGAAAAAAGTGCTGTTACTGCCCCATAACTTACATGGGGTTGACCAAACTTGCAGAAACATGTTTATTTCTGCTGAAAAACACGTTTTGACACTTTCTGCACACTGGGGTTAAGAGCTGAGTGTGTGGGCTCTTCTGAGCTTTGCAGTTACATAGGGATTCAGTTGTCTGAAAAAACGCGTTTATTTCGGGCTGAAAAACACGTTTTGAAAAAAGTGCTGTAACTGCCCCATAACTTACATGGGGTTGACCAAACTTCCAGAAACATGTTTTTTTCTGCTGAAAAACACGTTTTGACACTTTCTGCACAGTGGGGTTAAGAGCAGAGTGTGTGGGCTCTTATGAGCTTTGCAGTTACATAGGGATTCAGTTGTCTGAAAAAACGCGTTTATTTCGGGCTGAAAAACACGTTTTGAAAAGAGTACTGTAACTGCCCCATAACTTACATGGGGTTGACCAAACTTGCAGAAACATGTTTATTTCTGCTGAAAAACATGTTTTGACACTTTCTGCACAGTGGGGTTAAGAGCTGAGTGTGTGGGCTCTTCTGAGCTTTGCAGTTACATAGGGATTCAGTTGTCTGAAAAAACGTGTTTATTTCGGGCTGAAAAACACGTTTTGAAAAAAGTGCTGTTACTGCCCCATAACTTACATGGGGTTGACCAAACTTGCAGAAACATGTTTATTTCTGCTGAAAAACACGTTTTGACACTTTCTGCACACTGGGGTTAAGAGCAGAGTGTGTGGGCTATTCTGAGCCTTGCAGTTACATAGGGATTCAGTTGTCTGAAAAAACGCGTTTATTTCGGGCTGAAAAACACGTTTTGAAAAAAGTGCTGTTACTGCCCCATAACTTACATGGGGTTGACCAAACTTGCAGAAACATGTTTATTTCTGCTGAAAAACATGTTTTGACACTTTCTGCACACTGGGGTTAAGAGCTGAGTGTGTGGGCTCTTCTGAGCTTTGCAGTTACATAGGGATTCAGTTGTCTGAAAAAACGCGTTAATTTCGGGCTGAAAAACACGTTTTGAAAAGTGTACTGTAACTGCCCCATAACTTACATGGGGTTGACCAAACTTGCAGAAACATGTTTATTTCTGCTGAAAAACATGTGTTGACACTTTCTGCACACTGGGGTTAAGAGCTGAGTGTGTGGGCTCTTCTGAGCTTTGCAGTTACATAGGGATTCAGTTGTCTGAAAAAACGCGTTTATTTCGGGCTGAAAAACACGTTTTGAAAAAAGTGCTGTAACTGCCCCATAACTTACATGGGGTTGACCAAACTTCCAGAAACACGTTTATTTCTGCTGAAAAACACGTTTTGACACTTTCTGCACACTGGGGTTAAGAGCAGAGTGTGTGGGCTCTTCTAAGCCTTGCAGTTACATAGGGATTCAGTTGTCTGAAAAAACGTGTTTATTTCGGGCTGAAAAACACGTTTTGAAAAGTGTACTGTAACTGCCCCATAACTTACATGGGGTTGACCAAACTTGCAGAAACATGTTTATTTCTGCTGAAAAACACGTTTTGACACTTTCTGCACACTGGGGTTAAGAGCAGAGTGTGTGGGCTCTTCTGAGCCTTGCAGTTACATAGGGATTCAGTTGTCTGAAAAAACGTGTTTATTTCGGGCTGAAAAACACGTTTTGAAAAGTGTACTGTAACTGCCCCATAACTTACATGGGGTTGACCAAACTTGCAGAAACATGTTTATTTCTGCTTTAAAACACGTTTTGACACTTTCTGCACACTGGGGTTAAGAGCTGAGTGTGTGGGCTCTTCTGAGCTTTGCAGTTACATAGGGATTCAGTTGTCTGAAAAAACGCGTTAATTTCGGGCTGAAAAACACGTTTTGAAAAGTGTACTGTAACTGCCCCATAACTTACATGGGGTTGACCAAACTTGCAGAAACATGTTTATTTCTGCTGAAAAACATGTGTTGACACTTTCTGCACACTGGGGTTAAGAGCTGAGTGTGTGGGCTCTTCTGAGCTTTGCAGTTACATAGGGATTCAGTTGTCTGAAAAAACGCGTTTATTTCGGGCTGAAAAACACGTTTTGAAAAAAGTGCTGTAACTGCCCCATAACTTACATGGGGTTGACCAAACTTCCAGAAACACGTTTATTTCTGCTGAAAAACACGTTTTGACACTTTCTGCACACTGGGGTTAAGAGCAGAGTGTGTGGGCTCTTCTGAGCCTTGCAGTTACATAGGGATTCAGTTGTCTGAAAAAACGTGTTTATTTCGGGCTGAAAAACA
Organism: Lepisosteus oculatus; assembly: GCF_040954835.1. Lineage (NCBI taxonomy): Eukaryota > Metazoa > Chordata > Actinopteri > Semionotiformes > Lepisosteidae > Lepisosteus > Lepisosteus oculatus. The sequence goes on along the minus strand of NW_027167756.1, from coordinate 92,972 downwards.
CGTTTTGAAAAGTGTACTGTAACTGCCCCATAACTTACATGGGGTTGACCAAACTTGCAGAAACATGTTTATTTCTGCTGAAAATCACGTTTTAACACTTTCTGCACACTGGGGTTAAGAGCAGAGTGTGTGGGCTCTTCTGAGCCTTGCAGTTACATAGGGATTCAGTTGTCTGAAAAACGTGTTTATTTCGGGCTGAAAAACACGTTTTGAAAAGTGTACTGTAACTGCCCCATAACTTACATGGGGTTGACCAAACTTGCAGAAACATGTTTATTTCTGCTGAAAAACACGTTTTGACACTTTCTGCACACTGGGGTTAAGAGCAGAGTGTGTGGGCTCTTCTGAGCCTTGCAGTTACATAGGGATTCAGTTGTCTGAAAAACGTGTTTATTTCGGGCTGAAAAACACGTTTTGAAAAGTGTACTGTAACTGCCCCATAACTTACATGGGGTTGACCAAACTTGCAGAAACATGTTTATTTCTGCTGAAAAACACGTTTTGACACTTTCTGCACACTGGGGTTAAGAGCAGAGTGTGTGGGCTCTTCTGAGCCTTGCAGTTACATAGGGATTCAGTTGTCTGAAAAAACGCGTTTATTTCGGGCTGAAAAACACGTTTTGAAAAGAGTACTGTAACTGCCCCATAACTTACATGGGGTTGACCAAACTTGCAGAAACATGTTTATTTCTGCTGAAAAACATGTTTTGACACTTTCTGCACAGTGGGGTTAAGAGCTGAGTGTATGGGCTCTTCTGAGCTTTGCAGTTACATAGGGATTCAGTTGTCTGAAAAAACGCGTTTATTTCGGGCTGAAAAACACGTTTTGAAAAAAGTGCTGTTACTGCCCCATAACTTACATGGGGTTGACCAAACTTGCAGAAACATGTTTATTTCTGCTGAAAATCACGTTTTGACACTTTCTGCACACTGGGGTTAAGAGCAGAGTGTGTGGGCTCTTCTAAGCCTTGCAGTTACATAGGGATTCAGTTGTCTGAAAAAACGTGTTTATTTCGGGCTGAAAAACACGTTTTGAAAAGTGTACTGTAACTGCCCCATAACTTACATGGGGTTGACCAAACTTGCAGAAACATGTTTATTTCTGCTGAAAATCACGTTTTAACACTTTCTGCACACTGGGGTTAAGAGCAGAGTGTGTGGGCTCTTCTGAGCCTTGCAGTTACATAGGGATTCAGTTGTCTGAAAAACGTGTTTATTTCGGGCTGAAAAACACGTTTTGAAAAGTGTACTGTAACTGCCCCATAACTTACATGGGGTTGACCAAACTTGCAGAAACATGTTTATTTCTGCTGAAAAACACGTTTTGACACTTTCTGCACACTGGGGTTAAGAGCAGAGTGTGTGGGCTCTTCTGAGCCTTGCAGTTACATAGGGATTCAGTTGTCTGAAAAACGTGTTTATTTCGGGCTGAAAAACACGTTTTGAAAAGTGTACTGTAACTGCCCCATAACTTACATGGGGTTGACCAAACTTGCAGAAACATGTTTATTTCTGCTGAAAAACACGTTTTGACACTTTCTGCACACTGGGGTTAAGAGCAGAGTGTGTGGGCTCTTCTGAGCCTTGCAGTTACATAGGGATTCAGTTGTCTGAAAAAACGCGTTTATTTCGGGCTGAAAAACACGTTTTGAAAAGAGTACTGTAACTGCCCCATAACTTACATGGGGTTGACCAAACTTGCAGAAACATGTTTATTTCTGCTGAAAAACATGTTTTGACACTTTCTGCACAGTGGGGTTAAGAGCTGAGTGTATGGGCTCTTCTGAGCTTTGCAGTTACATAGGGATTCAGTTGTCTGAAAAAACGCGTTTATTTCGGGCTGAAAAACACGTTTTGAAAAAAGTGCTGTTACTGCCCCATAACTTACATGGGGTTGACCAAACTTGCAGAAACATGTTTATTTCTGCTGAAAATCACGTTTTAACACTTTCTGCACACTGGGGTTAAGAGCAGAGTGTGTGGGCTCTTCTGAGCCTTGCAGTTACATAGGGATTCAGTTGTCTGAAAAAACGTGTTTATTTCGGGCTGAAAAACACGTTTTGAAAAGTGTACTGTAACTGCCCCATAACTTACATAGGGTTGACCAAACTTGCAGAAACATGTTTATTTCTGCTGAAAAACATGTTTTGACACTTTCTGCACACTGGGGTTAAGAGCTGAGTGTGTGGGCTCTTCTGAGCTTTGCAGTTACATAGGGATTCAGTTGTCTGAAAAAAGGCGTTTATTTCGGGCTGAAAAACACGTTTTGAAAAAAGTGCTGTTACTGCCCTATAACTTACATGGTGTTGACCAAACTTGCAGAAACATGTTTATATCTGCTGAAAAACACGTTTTGACACTTTCTGCACACTGGGGTTAAGAGCAGAGTGTGTGGGCTCTTCTGAGCCTTGCAGTTACATAGGGATTCAGTTGTCTGAAAAAACGTGTTTATTTCGGGCTGAAAAACACGTTTTGAAAAGTGTACTGTAACTGCCCCATAACTTACATGGGGTTGACCAAACTTGCAGAAACATGTTTATTTCTGCTGAAAAACACGTTTTGACACTTTCTGCACACTGGGGTTAAGAGCAGAGTGTGTGGGCTATTCTGAGCCTTGCAGTTACATAGGGATTCAGTTGTCTGAAAAAACGCGTTTATTTCGGGCTGAAAAACACGTTTTGAAAAAAGTGCTGTTACTGCCCCATAACTTACATGGGGTTGACCAAACTTGCAGAAACATGTTTATTTCTGCTGAAAAACATGTGTTGACACTTTCTGCACACTGGGGTTAAGAGCTGAGTGTGTGGGCTCTTCTGAGCTTTGCAGTTACATAGGGATTCAGTTGTCTGAAAAAACGCGTTTATTTCGGGCTGAAAAACACGTTTTGAAAAAAGTGCTGTAACTGCCCCATAACTTACATGGGGTTGACCAAACTTCCAGAAACACGTTTATTTCTGCTGAAACACACGTTTTGACACTTTCTGCACACTGGGGTTAAGAGCAGAGTGTGTGGGCTCTTCTGAGCCTTGCAGTTACATAGGGATTCAGTTGTCTGAAAAACGTGTTTATTTCGGGCTGAAAAACACGTTTTGAAAAGTGTACTGTAACTGCCCCATAACTTACATGGGGTTGACCAAACTTGCAGAAACATGTTTATTTCTGCTGAAAAACACGTTTTGACACTTTCTGCACACTGGGGTTAAGAGCAGAGTGTGTGGGCTCTTCTGAGCCTTGCAGTTACATAGGGATTCAGTTGTCTGAAAAAACGCGTTTATTTCGGGCTGAAAAACACGTTTTGAAAAGAGTACTGTAACTGCCCCATAACTTACATGGGGTTGACCAAACTTGCAGAAACATGTTTATTTCTGCTGAAAAACATGTTTTGACACTTTCTGCACAGTGGGGTTAAGAGCTGAGTGTGTGGGCTCTTCTGAGCTTTGCAGTTACATAGGGATTCAGTTGTCTGAAAAAACGCGTTTATTTCGGGTTGAAAAACACGTTTTGAAAAAAGTGCTGTTACTGCCCCATAACTTACATGGGGTTGACCAAACTTGCAGAAACATGTTTATTTCTGCTGAAAATCACGTTTTAACACTTTCTGCACACTGGGGTTAAGAGCAGAGTGTGTGGGCTCTTCTGAGCCTTGCAGTTACATAGGGATTCAGTTGTCTGAAAAAACGTGTTTATTTCGGGCTGAAAAACACGTTTTGAAAAGTGTACTGTAACTGCCCCATAACTTACATGGGGTTGACCAAACTTGCAGAAACATGTTTATTTCTGCTGAAAAACATGTTTTGACACTTTCTGCACACTGGGGTTAAGAGCTGAGTGTGTGGGCTCTTCTGAGCTTTGCAGTTACATAGGGATTCAGTTGTCTGAAAAAAGGCGTTTATTTCGGGCTGAAAAACACGTTTTGAAAAGTGTACTGTAACTGCCCCATAACTTACATGGGGTTGACCAAACTTCCAGAAACATGTTTATTTCTGCTGAAAAACACGTTTTGACACTTTCTGCACACTGGGGTTAAGAGCAGAGTGTGTGGGCTCTTCTGAGCCTTGCAGTTACATAGGGATTCAGTTGTCTGAAAAAACGTGTTTATTTCGGGCTGAAAAACACGTTTTGAAAAAAGTGCTGTTACTGCCCTATAACTTACATGGTGTTGACCAAACTTGCAGAAACATGTTTATTTCTGCTGAAAAACACGTTTTGACACTTTCTGCACACTGGGGTTAAGAGCAGAGTGTGTGGGCTCTTCTGAGCCTTGCAGTTACATAGGGATTCAGTTGTCTGAAAAAACGTGTTTATTTCGGGCTGAAAAACACGTTTTGAAAAGTGTACTGTAACTGCCCCATAACTTACATGGGGTTGACCAAACTTGCAGAAACATGTTTATTTCTGCTGAAAAACACGTTTTGACACTTTCTGCACACTGGGGTTAAGAGCAGAGTGTGTGGGCTATTCTGAGCCTTGCAGTTACATAGGGATTCAGTTGTCTGAAAAAACGCGTTTATTTCGGGCTGAAAAACACGTTTTGAAAAAAGTGCTGTTACTGCCCCATAACTTACATGGGGTTGACCAAACTTGCAGAAACATGTTTATTTCTGCTGAAAAACATGTTTTGACACTTTCTGCACACTGGGGTTAAGAGCTGAGTGTGTGGGCTCTTCTGAGCTTTGCAGTTACATAGGGATTCAGTTGTCTGAAAAAACGCGTTAATTTCGGGCTGAAAAACACGTTTTGAAAAGTGTACTGTAACTGCCCCATAACTTACATGGGGTTGACCAAACTTGCAGAAACATGTTTATTTCTGCTTAAAAACATGTGTTGACACTTTCTGCACACTGGGGTTAAGAGCTGAGTGTGTGGGCTCTTCTGAGCTTTGCAGTTACATAGGGATTCAGTTGTCTGAAAAAACGCGTTTATTTCGGGCTGAAAAACACGTTTTGAAAAAAGTGCTGTAACTGCCCCATAACTTACATGGGGTTGACCAAACTTCCAGAAACACGTTTATTTCTGCTGAAAAACACGTTTTGACACTTTCTGCACACTGGGGTTAAGAGCAGAGTGTGTGGGCTCTTCTAAGCCTTGCAGTTACATAGGGATTCAGTTGTCTGAAAAAACGTGTTTATTTCGGGCTGAAAAACACGTTTTGAAAAGTGTACTGTAACTGCCCCATAACTTACATGGGGTTGACCAAACTTGCAGAAACATGTTTATTTCTGCTGAAAATCACGTTTTAACACTTTCTGCACACTGGGGTTAAGAGCAGAGTGTGTGGGCTCTTCTGAGCCTTGCAGTTACATAGGGATTCAGTTGTCTGAAAAACGTGTTTATTTCGGGCTTGTAGCGGCAATGCTTGTTAATAAGACAGAATTAAGCGTTGGTATGCTCCTAAAAGAGGCCCCATCTCACCCTCCATCTCTGTGGTGCAGCCACAGAGAAAGAATTCATGCAAGCTGATTTAAGATGTTTTCTTGTGATAAGAAACCAGCTCCCAAAGGGGGATGCACTTAGCTAAGCCTGGCTATCATGATCAATGGTCAGCCATTGGCGCCTATCAGTCTAGGGAGTGCCGAATGGACATCTGGACTGCATTCCTAAGTGTCAAGAGTAAGTGACTTATATCTCACCTTGACCAACCAATCAGGGACTGGCAGGGCGTGGTAATACCACGTGGGTCTCCAATGCCCGCCAAACTCTCAACCAATCAGCACACATCTGGGTCTTGATCAAAAAGGGAGCGCAAGCTCAGTTCTGGGCTCTCCTTGGCCATTTTCGCGCATCCTCAGAGACAATCACGTGACAACTGCTGTTGTCTGCAAAAGGACTTGGACTTTGTTCAAAGCGCGAGGCCGAGGATCCCGTACGTACTCAGAATTCTACCAACGTGAATGCTCCGCTTGATCAACGGCAGCCTACAGTTGGACCCTCGTCGACAACCTGAATAGCTTATTCAGAAGCAGCGCTGGACCGGGAACGAACCAGTTTCTTCCCAGGCAAAAGAGTGACTTGTGAGGACTCGCGGTCACACTCTGTGCATAGAGACTTTCTACTAGCCAGCCGGACTGCTGGTAGATCCCCTCGGAGCAACGACTGCCCTGCGCGCCGCAGTCAGATTCCTCCGCCCGTCCTACTCCGAGCTGCACCTCGACTGGTTGGCCGGTAGCCAGAGGACGCCGTCACAACGCCCATTGGACAACCGCTGCAACAGAGGCTGCAACAGAGCCTGTCAGCTGGTTTGGTGTTCGTGCCGGGAATTCCAAATCCATACACAGTGGATAAGTAAACCCCATGTTCTACATTGCGTCTCGAGAATTCAATTGTACCTCAACACAAGTTGTTATCAATTTAATTCATGAGTAATGTATTCACTTCCGAGTTTAGAGTAACAGTGGGTAATAACACTGATTAGCGATTTGGTAACCGAACGATATATATTGACATATATTCTCTGTTGTGTATCTCTTTGTGTTTGCATCTCTTCGAGATTATATACCTTGTATATTGATAACCCTCACCGTAAGGTCTGCCGCTAGTATCCAGGCAGACTGGTATATGTTTGTTGCACAGTTATATTAATAAATGTATCCCGTGTATTGAACCCGTGTGTGTGCGTTGTTAGTTGTTCTGACGATTGATTTTCTAAAAGCCCCGACGGACAACCTCGTGATTACTGCTACAATTAATAATTGTCTCAGTAAACCCATCAAAACCACTACATTTAATGGCGTCCCTGGGTGGGCGGAGTTAAGAATGAAATGAGAATCAATCGCACAGAATAACTGATATTGCTGTGAGTTCAAGTTCAGCACAGCGCCGCGGCTTCTATACGCGAATACCGGGTGTGCTGATAACTGCGCAAAGAAATCCCCCTGTTTTCTAGCGTTTAGTGTAACGTGTGCTGATTGGAAATCCATCTGCTCGGGTGTTTAAATTCCATACTGTATTTTAGTAAAAAGGAAAAAAAGTAATACTCTTAAAGTTTCTCTGACGTAATCACAATGGCTGCTAAAATGTCTGAAGTGGAGTCGCTTATAAGTACTATTTCTAGCGACGACAATCCTGGTTACTGGAGCGGTATCGAAAAGTTGAACTTTGATGATATTGAGAAGCTGCAAGTAGATTTAGTAGCTAAGGTAGCGAACCAGCTTAACACAGGAGGGTCCGTGAACGCAGTTCAGGTCCTATCGAGTTTCGCCTTAAATCTAGCTAAACAGCTGGAACTGTCTTTGTCAGAGCTGACAAAGTTTCAAAAGCTTCAGGGAAAGCTAGAAAGATATAAGGCGGAGCGAGTTGAGTTGTTGGATATAATCAGAGAAAAGAGGGTGAAAAATGAGGAAAGTGAAGACAGACTCAGGGAAGTTTTAGGTAAATTAGATGACCTGTCTGCTAGAGAAACTGCGGCTGAGGTAGCTAGGAGAGACCTGGAAGCGAGCTTGAAAGAAAAAGAAAAAGAAATTGAGAGTTTAAATGAACTCAGCCAGGAAAGGCAAAAGGAGTTAGATGCTTTCGTACTGGAAGCAAAACAGGCTAGATCCCACTTGCATGCCAGCCCACCTAGCAGCCCGGAGCGCTCACCCAGCGCGCCGGGAGGAGGTTTCTCCCGGCCAGGGTCTGTGGTCGGATCGGCATGGGGGAGATCGCCGAGTCCTGCGCGAGACGCAAGGGCGATGCAATTCAGGCAGAGACCCCCTGCTCCTGATCACGGCCGTCCCCCTGCCCGCGGAGAAACCGTAAAAATTAACCTCCACTCCCTGAGGCAGTTAGCCAAAGATGTAGAAAGGTTTGACCCGTCAGTGTCAGGGAATAATGTGGAAACCTACATCGATGAGCTGAGACATACTTTGCAGTTTATGCCCGGAGCGTCCGAACAGGAAAAGGCTTTGTTAGTAAGGAAAACTACTAGCCGAGCGGTACACGAGTGGATGTCCAGACAAGGACCGGAGGTCTGTAATAGCTTTGAGGAGCTGTGTCAGGCAATGATCGGAGAATTTTCGGCTTTTATCGATCCCATAGCTGCCGTGGCCGCTGCGCACCATATTAAGCACGAAAAAGCTGAAGCCCCTCGCGACTATTATGAGAGGCTTAGGCGCACTTATTTTGCAGGGCGGAATGAAGAGGGTTGCGAAGAGAACGTGAATTTCAAAGGTTTATTCATTGCTAATCTGCATCCCTCAGTCAGGAAAATGATTGTGATGCACACAGATGCAAAAGCGATGAAAATGGCTGACATTAGAAGGTTGGCTCAAAAAGCCTGGGGAGCTGAAGTCTCTGCTTCCTCAGAGCGAAAACCTGCTAAAACGGCCGTGTTCGCCACTAAAGCCAGCAGGGTTGACGACTCGCCTCAGCTCGAGGGAGCTGAGGTTCCTGAGCCCTATAAGCCCCGGCGCAAGATAGTCAGGCAGGACCGCACTAAGCGTCAGAGCCGCCGTGAGCGCTACGGGGAAGGCAAGGGCTCAGGCAGAGCCTATCATAAGGCTGGACGAAGGGAGTCGACTGCAGCCCGCCTGGCCCGGCTTGAACAAGCCCTGCTTGAGAGACCAGGACAGGGTAAACCTTCCGCACCGAATGCCGGAAGCGTGAATGAGCTTAGGGGGACCACGCCCCTTCTCACTGGAGGAGGCGGGGATCCACCCCAAACCCCTCCCTCAGTCTATCTGATTGGGTGGGAGGGCTCCTGCCTGAAAGAAGGCTGGGACTCTGAGTTGGGCGCTGACCCCGCCCCTGAAGTCAAAGGAAAGGCAGGCTTCCAACAATTCTTAGGGAATCTCAGCCAGAAAGGCAAAGCAAGACGTATTTATATCAAGGTTTCTCTTGAAAGCGTCTTAGATAGAGAAGCACTGATTGACACTGGGGCTGAAATTAGTTTGATGTCAGCCGATCTACTCAGCGAGCTCAAACGAGTAGCGAAAGGAAAAGGCATCAGACTTAAGGTAGAACCGTGTAAGATAGAGATTTCCAGCTATACCCAGGATCATGCCAGGATCACACACCGAGTGTGGGTGGCACTTAGGTTCGGGCCAATGAACGTGGTGCATCCTGTTTACATCTCTAGGTTTAAAACAGAGCCACTACTCATTGGCCAAGACCTGCTTGACAGGCTGGAGCCTCTGGTGGACTGCCAGCGTGGAAAATTGTGGGCTCAGGTCAAAAACCCTAAGCCTGTCGTACAGCAAAAAGGGGGGTTCAGTGGTTATGCTGTGACCACACAGTGCCCACTGAACACTATAGCTGAGTTGGAGGTTCCACCTGGTTCCTCTGGACGAGAAATAAATGTCTCTTCTTGCTTTCCAAAACTACAGGGAAGTCCTGCCCAGGCCAGCACTCCCACGGTCTCCCAACTACAGGAGCAGTGCTCCGAGCAGCTGCTTGACCCGCCAGGTAAAGCACACCCCTTTTTCATCCCTGAAGAAGAGTGGATCTCCCTGTCCGGTAATGAATGGGAGTCCTTTCTGTGCGCCCTGGTACCTCAGGGGGACCAGGACTACCACCCCATGGTGGTGGGAGGGGTCCGGGTGGCAGAAGTGCAGGTTGATGATGTAATTCTCAGCCTCAGCTCTGAGAAGTCCATAATCAGTGAAGGTCTGTTCAAGGACCTGTCGCGAAGCCGTCAGGTGACCCTGGTGATGCAGTCACAGGTTCTGTGGTGGGCACCCCCACCTCATAGGTCCATTTGGAGCAAAGGAAGTTGTGTAGCTTCCATCTCCATCGGAAAAAGGAAGTTTGCTCACTACTTCCAGGTAGCACCCCAGCTGGCCCATTCGGTCTGTATTGGTGCAGACCTGTTGGTTCGACTGGGCGCCCAGCTGGACACAGTAAACAGTGTGCTGTGGACACGGGTGAACCCAGATGCCCATTCTCTAAGCGGCGACCCCGAGAACATTCGGTCAGGTCAGACGATTCCTCAGGTCTGCCAGGTAGTAAACGAATCGGACCTGATCGTTCCTGCATCAACAGCAGGGTTTCCGGTACGCCTTGTCCTGAAGAAGGGACAGGGAATGGATGCTGAGATGGTTTTCTTCCAACCATCAGCTCAGTTTATCAGACTGAACCTAGCAGTCTGTGGTACCCCCAGACTGGAACGGAATGGCCGAGCCACCTGCCTGTTGGTGCAGAACATAGCAAAACAAGATGTCAAAATCCCTGCTCGCACTGACATGGGACTGGTAATTGACAATGGTTTCTATGATTTCGAACTGGCCATCCCAGTACTGGGGCAGCTCCCTGGTCCCTTGGCCAGGGAGGGGGGAAACGAGCAGGTGTACTACACCTACCCCCGGCGGATGATCGCAATTATGCCAATAGAGGGATTCTGCAACCAGGAGGTGTGCAGAGTGGACCTTAGCGATAAGGATGAGATGGTTGTGTACACAGTACACGCAGGTGTTCCGACGGACCACTCAGCTAAGAGTGCGACCCGGGATACCGCCATGCCGTCAAAAGCGGGGTTCCTAGAGCAGGTACAGGAACAGGTTGGTAAGGCAGATGCCCTGGAAACGGAAAGCCAGCGTCAGCAGCTGCGTCAGATCTTCCAGGATTTCCAGGAAGTGTTTGCACGGGACGCCTATGACTGCGGGGTGACGGATTTGCACACAGTGCGCATTCCCACAGCCCCTGGCGCCCGCCCAACCTATGTCAGGCAGTATCGCATTCCCCTCACAGCATACGAGTCCATAAAGCAGACGTTGGATGCTCTACTAGAGCGTCAGATCATAAGGGAGTGTAACTCCACTTATAACTCCCCACTGTGGCCGGTGCTGAAACCCAATGGTAAGTGGCGTCTGACCATTGACTACCGGCAGCTGAATAAACAGGTTCCTTTGTCACGATGGCCAATGATCTACTTAGATCAGGAGTTAGCCAAGGTGACAACAGCGAAATATTTCACCACAGTGGATGTGGCCAATGGGTTCTGGACCCTTAAGGTAGAACCGACAGACCAGTATAAACTGGCCTTTTCCTTCGGAAACAGGCAGTTCACCTGGAATCGATGCCCCTTTGGGTATTCCAACTCCCCAGCGGAGTTCAACATATTTCTGCACAAAGCCATGAGTGATGCAGCCGCCAGGGGTAACCTGGTCTATGTGGACGATATTCTGATGCGGAGTCAGACCTGGGAAGAACACATGGCCGAGATCAGGCATGTGTTGACCCAGCTCTCCCGTGCAGGGGCCAAACTGTCTCTGGCTAAGGGACAGTGGTGTAGGACCCAAGTGGAGTACGTGGGACTGTTGGTTGGAGCCCAAGGCATACAGCCACAGTCCAGCAGAGTCCAAGCTATCCAGAATATGAAGTCGCCCACTAACCTGTCTGAACTGCGCAGCTTTCTGGGAGTATGTAATTATTCCCGGCAGTTCATTGAGGATTACGCTGAAATAGCAAGGCCCCTCCACAAGCTGTTGCAGAAAGACGTGCCCTTTGAGTGGGGACCTTCCCCAGAACAGGCTGTGATGGAGCTGAAGCGCAAACTCGGTAGTGCGCCGTGCTTGGCCTACCCTGACAAAAATAAGGTCTTCTACCTTGAAGCAGGGTTCTCAGAGCACTGCCTTGGGGCTGCTCTGAGTCAGGAATATGACCAAGAGCGAAGGGTGGTGGCGTATGCCAGTCGAGCCCTGACCCCAGTGGAGCAAAAGTTCTTGGACTGCGAGAAGGCCCTGTTGTCTACGGTCTGGTCGGTAGAACACTTCCGTAGTTATGTTGGGGGACAAAAGATCATCATCGAAACCTGCCACCAACCTGTGACATTCCTGCATAGCCAGAGACTGAAAGCAGGCAGGGTGTCAAATAGCAGGATTGTGGCATGGATGATGGCCCTACAAGGCTATGAGATAGAGGTACGTTATGCACAGAGCAAGAAAATGTACCTGGGACAGGGCCTGGCTTTGGGCCAAGTGTGTCACGGCTGTGACACTGACATGGAAGCTCCAGAAATGATTCCCGCTGCTGAGCTACCGAACAATCATCGGTACTACGATGAGAACGTGGGCCAGGGCTTACCCATGGCCTATGTTGACGGTTGCTCTTTTCGCCACGAACAGCAGATGCTAGCAGGGGTAGGTGTAGTCTGGCAAGACAATACTCCCTGTGGGCCGACCCGCTATAAGCTAGGACCAAAGACTAGTCAGTATGCGGAAGTAGCTGGGGTGCTGATCACCCTCCAGCAGGCCCTGACAAATGGCCTTAAACAATTTGTCATCTGTAGTGACTCCAACTACGCCCGACATAGCTTCGTGTCCCATCTTCCGTATTGGAAGGGTAATGGCATGAAAAATGCCCGGGGCAAGGAAGTAAAGAACAAAGAATTGTTCCTGGCCAGTGACAAGCTCACGACCGAGGCTGGAATGATGGTTTACTGGAGGAAGGTGAAGGGACACTCCCAGGTGAAGGGACCCGACAAAGACGGGAATGATGAGGCCGATCGGCTGGCCAAATCTGGCGCCTTAGAGGGTGATCCCTGGCAGTTCCAGCAGGAATGGCTACCCCCAGAAACCGTGGCTGAGGTCAAGGCGGTCACCCGAAGCAGGGCTAGACAGGATGTCGGAGCCGACCCTCAATCTGTAGTGCTTGGGTCACAGGGTTTTAACACTGATCTTGCGGAAATGCAGAAACAGGACCCAGCAATTGGGCAAATGTATCAGCATATCGCTGACCCAGTGCGTCAACCTCTTTCAGAGCAGGTGCTGAGCCAGTCTCCGGAGCTGAAGGAGCTGGCAGAGGTGAAAGACAACCTAAAAATTATAAAGGGGTTGTTGGTTTGTGTACCAGTTGCACAAGGTGTCCCAAAGTGGGTAGTTCCCCGCTGTCATCGGGGGGTCATGATCCAACACGCTCATGACGAACCCTGTGGGGGTCACCGGGGAATCAAGGCCACGTACGACACTATCCAGCAGGTGGCATTCTGGCCTCACATGGGCCAAGACATCGCCGCGTATGTAAAGGGGTGTCTGACGTGTAGCCAGTTCCAACCATCACGGCCCTTGCACCGTGCACCACTCCAGAAAAAGGGCATGACATTCCCCTGGTCCAATCTACAAATGGATTGGGTGGGGCCGCTGGTGAGGTCATCCAGAGGGAACAAATATTTCCTCACTGTTACGTGTGCATTCACAAAATGGATTGAGTGCCTCCCAGCACCCAACGACACGGCAGAGACAACTGCAGTGCTGTTGGTGAACCATGTGTTCAGTCGATGGGGACTCCCCCTGACCGTGGACTCGGATCGGGGAACCCATTTCACAGCTACAGTAATGGCAACCCTGTGGAATATGCTTGGGGTCAAGGCCCAGTTGCATATCTCCTACCACCCTCAATCCTCGGGCCAGGCAGAAAGGGCAAACCGAACGGTGGTTAGTATGCTCAAAAAGTTTGTCTCCACCAACGGTAGGGACTGGGACATTAAGCTGCCCCTGGTTCTGATGGCCATCCGAGCCACGCCCCACTGCTCTACGGGGGTCCCACCTTTTGAGATGATGACAGGTCGGAAGATGACTCTTCCCCTACACTGTCTCTATGGGGTGGAGGACCTGAGCACGACGGGAGCTGCTACGGCCCATCAGTATGTTTCAGACCTGCGAGCACATCTGCAGGCAACCTTTGCTTTTGCCCAGAACAATCTGGGAAGGAGTGCAGAGGGTAGGAAAGCATACTATGACCGAAAGGCAGTTAACCAGGAACTCCAAGTAGGAGACAAGGTCCTGTACTTCCAGTTTGCCAAACCCACAGGGGTGGCCCGGAAGTTCTTACCCAGTTGGACAGGACCCCACGAGATTGTCGATAAGGTATCACCGGTAGCTTATCGAATTCGGATTGAAAAGGGAAGGCAATCTCTGGTTTACAAGTGGGTGCATCGCAACCACCTCCGGTTGTATCGGCCATCTCAAATGGCGCCGGAGGACACAGAATAGGGTTAAAAGTCTAAACCCGATCAAAGAGGGGGGTGCCCCTTTGTAGTTGCAGGTAGTTAGGTACTGTAGTGTAGGTCCTGCTAGGAAAATATATTCAAAAATATAGTGGAACTGTACCATGTGCCTCATCTGTGTTCCAGAATGGGAATCCTAAAACTGCCACGGCTGGTCCTGACAGTACTGTGGATCGCCTCGACACAGCCCCTTGAAGTTGTGGAACCCGGTCCTCCTACCGGCATAGTCCTGCAGGACGCTCCCGGATTGTTGTTAACAAATTGCAGAACATATACTCAGCGAGTGTATGTACGGCTGGACCCACATGATGTGTTTCGGAAGCACATCAGCATGAACAGTAGGGTGTCCTATCATGGTAGGCAGTGGGCTGGGGATACTGTATGGCATGCCCAGCTAGACACTATACACATGCTCCGCCAGCTGAGGAAGGCAACAGTCACCCAGGAGGAGATGACAGGCCTCAGCCGCCCCAAAAGGTTCTTGGGGGGTCTGATTGCTGCGGCCTCCGCCGTGGGTTCGCTATTTTCAGCGGGTCTGTTTGCTGCTAACACTGTCACCCTGACCACCCTGAGAAGGCAGGTGTCTGGGTTACGTAAGGAAATGCCAGAAATTTATGACAAGCTGTATCAACAGCAGCAGCGGCTGGAAAGCCTAGGGAAAACCTTACAGGGCACAATTTTAGCAGTAAACCTTCATGCAGCACTGTTGAATAACACCCTCCACACCGTGGGCAGGATTGTCGACGTGTTACAGTGGGACTATGCTTATGTGCAACAGGTCAGAATGCTGATGCAGGATCTGCTTAGGGAGCTTAGTGCCACAGTAACTAGCCTAGCCATGGGACAGATTCCAACCTACTTGGTTCCACTGTCCTTAGTAGAAGAAGTACTGAAGTCAACCACTTCCGAGATGGTGCAGCCATTGCAAGTACATCTTGCATACAGTCTAGGCAGTGCCATTCCCATACATGTCAACCCCGAAGCCAAGGAAATAGGTTTCCTGTTGAACCTTCCCATCGTGAGTAGCAAGGATATCTATAGACTCAAGTCTATATTGAACGTTGGCTTCTGGAGGGGGGACATGCATGTGAAGTTGACCACCCCACCGCTCGTAGCTTACCAGGAGGATGATCCAAATTTGTACCTTGTTCCAAACCTGGAACTGTGTATATCAACCAAGGATATCCACTGGGTATGCCCAAGTAAGCCATTCCTTAGGGACACAACTCAGAGGTTGTGTGGTATCAGAAAGGGGGCTGCCACTGAAAAGTGTAAAGCCACAGTGACGAGCAAACGTGAGGTTAACGAACCCCAGGTTGAGCAGGTGGGAAAGAAATGGCTGGTCAGCACACCACAGTTAACGGTTACAATAACCTATGACAGACATGATACAGCTACCGAAGTGCAGCTACCCAACCAAACAGTTTTTCTACAAGTTCCTGAAGGAGCTATAGTGCATCTCAACGATTTAGCACTGTATCACCTGGAGTCAGAACTGTATGAAACGGAACTCGAGATTGTGGACGCTTTCAGAGGACACAGCGTTGACTTGGATGAGAGAATCCAAGAGACAGTAAGTCTTGAGGGTGTACAGGTAGTCGAATTTGTTCTCAACGACACAAACTTAAAAACTACACTGGTAGGTCCCAAGCACAGTCGTTGTGGATCCTCTGGGGCGCTAGGGACAGTAAACGTGGTCATCTTGACACTGCTGCTGGGTAGCTGGATCATGGCTGGGGTAATGTGTTGGATGCTGTTCTCTTGTATCAAAGCCTTGCGGGGTAGTTTGAATGAGACAAAGGGAGCAATGGTTTATCACCGAAATCAGGTAACCACGCCCAAGCGTCTGCCTGCTGCAGAGCTATCCGATACTGATAGTGAACTGCCGGAAGTTTAAGGTCTAGGGCTAATGATGACGCCCGATGCCTCATTTCTATGTACCTTATAACTGAGAGCAGGTATACGCAATGTTCTTTCCAACACTATTTCCTGTACAAATTCTCGAGAGGTAATGTGAATATTGGGTGGTAGAATCCACCGGGGTACAACAGACATCACTTAACTCTGTTTTTGTTTTGAAGGCAACAACGCCTCAGGACCTCGTGACCTTCAAAAAGGGGGGATATGTAGCGGCAATGCTTGTTAATAAGACAGAATTAAGCGTTGGTATGCTCCTAAAAGAGGCCCCATCTCACCCTCCATCTCTGTGGTGCAGCCACAGAGAAAGAATTCATGCAAGCTGATTTAAGATGTTTTCTTGTGATAAGAAACCAGCTCCCAAAGGGGGATGCACTTAGCTAAGCCTGGCTATCATGATCAATGGTCAGCCATTGGCGCCTATCAGTCTAGGGAGTGCCGAATGGACATCTGGACTGCATTCCTAAGTGTCAAGAGTAAGTGACTTATATCTCACCTTGACCAACCAATCAGGGACTGGCAGGGCGTGGTAATACCACGTGGGTCTCCAATGCCCGCCAAACTCTCAACCAATCAGCACACATCTGGGTCTTGATCAAAAAGGGAGCGCAAGCTCAGTTCTGGGCTCTCCTTGGCCATTTTCGCGCATCCTCAGAGACAATCACGTGACAACTGCTGTTGTCTGCAAAAGGACTTGGACTTTGTTCAAAGCGCGAGGCCGAGGATCCCGTACGTACTCAGAATTCTACCAACGTGAATGCTCCGCTTGATCAACGGCAGCCTACAGTTGGACCCTCGTCGACAACCTGAATAGCTTATTCAGAAGCAGCGCTGGACCGGGAACGAACCAGTTTCTTCCCAGGCAAAAGAGTGACTTGTGAGGACTCGCGGTCACACTCTGTGCATAGAGACTTTCTACTAGCCAGCCGGACTGCTGGTAGATCCCCTCGGAGCAACGACTGCCCTGCGCGCCGCAGTCAGATTCCTCCGCCCGTCCTACTCCGAGCTGCACCTCGACTGGTTGGCCGGTAGCCAGAGGACGCCGTCACAACGCCCATTGGACAACCGCTGCAACAGAGGCTGCAACAGAGCCTGTCAGCTGGTTTGGTGTTCGTGCCGGGAATTCCAAATCCATACACAGTGGATAAGTAAACCCCATGTTCTACATTGCGTCTCGAGAATTCAATTGTACCTCAACACAAGTTGTTATCAATTTAATTCATGAGTAATGTATTCACTTCCGAGTTTAGAGTAACAGTGGGTAATAACACTGATTAGCGATTTGGTAACCGAACGATATATATTGACATATATTCTCTGTTGTGTATCTCTTTGTGTTTGCATCTCTTCGAGATTATATACCTTGTATATTGATAACCCTCACCGTAAGGTCTGCCGCTAGTATCCAGGCAGACTGGTATATGTTTGTTGCACAGTTATATTAATAAATGTATCCCGTGTATTGAACCCGTGTGTGTGCGTTGTTAGTTGTTCTGACGATTGATTTTCTAAAAGCCCCGACGGACAACCTCGTGATTACTGCTACAATTAATAATTGTCTCAGTAAACCCATCAAAACCACTACAGGCTGAAAAACACGTTTTGAAAAGTGTACTGTAACTGCCCCATAACTTACATGGGGTTGACCAAACTTGCAGAAACATGTTTATTTCTGCTGAAAAACACGTTTTGACACTTTCTGCACACTGGGGTTAAGAGCAGAGTGTGTGGGCTCTTCTGAGCCTTGCAGTTACATAGGGATTCAGTTGTCTGAAAAAACGCGTTTATTTCGGGCTGAAAAACACGTTTTGAAAAGAGTACTGTAACTGCCCCATAACTTACATGGGGTTGACCAAACTTGCAGAAACATGTTTATTTCTGCTGAAAAACATGTTTTGACACTTTCTGCACAGTGGGGTTAAGAGCTGAGTGTGTGGGCTCTTCTGAGCTTTGCAGTTACATAGGGATTCAGTTGTCTGAAAAAACGCGTTTATTTCGGGCTGAAAAACACGTTTTGAAAAAAGTGCTGTTACTGCCCCATAACTTACATGGGGTTGACCAAACTTGCAGAAACATGTTTATGTCTGCTGAAAATCACGTTTTAACACTTTCTGCACACTGGGGTTAAGAGCAGAGTGTGTGGGCTCTTCTGAGCCTTGCAGTTACATAGGGATTCAGTTGTCTGAAAAAACGTGTTTATTTCGGGCTGAAAAACACGTTTTGAAAAGTGTACTGTAACTGCCCCATAACTTACATGGGGTTGACCAAACTTGCAGAAACATGTTTATTTCTGCTGAAAAACATGTTTTGACACTTTCTGCACACTGGGGTTAAGAGCAGAGTGTGTGGGCTCTTCTGAGCCTTGCAGTTACATAGGGATTCAGTTGTCTGAAAAAACGTGTTTATTTCGGGCTGAAAAACACGTTTTGAAAAAAGTGCTGTTACTGCCCTATAACTTACATGGTGTTGACCAAACTTGCAGAAACATGTTTATTTCTGCTGAAAAACACGTTTTGACACTTTCTGCACACTGGGGTTAAGAGCAGAGTGTGTGGGCTCTTCTGAGCCTTGCAGTTACATAGGGATTCAGTTGTCTGAAAAAACGTGTTTATTTCGGGTTTGAAAAACACGTTTTGAAAAAAGTGCTGTTACTGCCCCATAACTTACATGGGGTTGACCAAACTTGCAGAAACATGTTTATTTCTGCTGAAAAACACGTTTTGACACTTTCTGCACACTGGGGTTAAGAGCAGAGTGTGTGGGCTCTTCTGAGCCTTGCAGTTACATAGGGATTCAGTTGTCTGAAAAAACGTGTTTATTTCGGGCTGAAAAACACGTTTTGAAAAGTGTACTGTAACTGCCCCATAACTTACATGGGGTTGACCAAACTTGCAGAAACATGTTTATTTCTGCTGAAAAACACGTTTTGACACTTTCTGCACACTGGGGTTAAGAGCAGAGTGTGTGGGCTCTTCTGAGCCTTGCAGTTACATAGGGATTCAGTTGTCTGAAAAAACGCGTTTATTTCGGGCTGAAAAACACGTTTTGAAAAAAGTGCTGTTACTGCCCCATAACTTACATGGGGTTGACCAAACTTGCAGAAACATGTTTATTTCTGCTGAAAAACATGTTTTGACACTTTCTGCACACTGGGGTTAAGAGCTGAGTGTGTGGGCTCTTCTGAGCTTTGCAGTTACATAGGGATTCAGTTGTCTGAAAAAACGCGTTAATTTCGGGCTGAAAAACACGTTTTGAAAAGTGTACTGTAACTGCCCCATAACTTACATGGGGTTGACCAAACTTGCAGAAACATGTTTATTTCTGCTGAAAAACATGTGTTGACACTTTCTGCACACTGGGGTTAAGAGCTGAGTGTGTGGGCTCTTCTGAGCTTTGCAGTTACATAGGGATTCAGTTGTCTGAAAAAACGCGTTTATTTCGGGCTGAAAAACACGTTTTGAAAAAAGTGCTGTAACTGCCCCATAACTTACATGGGGTTGACCAAACTTCCAGAAACACGTTTATTTCTGCTGAAAAACACGTTTTGACACTTTCTGCACACTGGGGTTAAGAGCAGAGTGTGTGGGCTCTTCTAAGCCTTGCAGTTACATAGGGATTCAGTTGTCTGAAAAAACGTGTTAATTTCGGGCTGAAAAACACGTTTTGAAAAGTGTACTGTAACTGCCCCATAACTTACATGGGGTTGACCAAACTTGCAGAAACATGTTTATTTCTGCTGAAAATCACGTTTTAACACTTTCTGCACACTGGGGTTAAGAGCAGAGTGTGTGGGCTCTTCTGAGCCTTGCAGTTACATAGGGATTCAGTTGTCTGAAAAACGTGTTTATTTCGGGCTGAAAAACACGTTTTGAAAAGTGTACTGTAACTGCCCCATAACTTACATGGGGTTGACCAAACTTGCAGAAACATGTTTATTTCTGCTGAAAAACACGTTTTGACACTTTCTGCACACTGGGGTTAAGAGCAGAGTGTGTGGGCTCTTCTGAGCCTTGCAGTTACATAGGGATTCAGTTGTCTGAAAAACGTGTTTATTTCGGGCTGAAAAACACGTTTTGAAAAGTGTACTGTAACTGCCCCATAACTTACATGGGGTTGACCAAACTTGCAGAAACATGTTTATTTCTGCTGAAAAACACGTTTTGACACTTTCTGCACACTGGGGTTAAGAGCAGAGTGTGTGGGCTCTTCTGAGCCTTGCAGTTACATAGGGATTCAGTTGTCTGAAAAAACGCGTTTATTTCGGGCTGAAAAACACGTTTTGAAAAGAGTACTGTAACTGCCCCATAACTTACATGGGGTTGACCAAACTTGCAGAAACATGTTTATTTCTGCTGAAAAACATGTTTTGACACTTTCTGCACAGTGGGGTTAAGAGCTGAGTGTATGGGCTCTTCTGAGCTTTGCAGTTACATAGGGATTCAGTTGTCTGAAAAAACGCGTTTATTTCGGGCTGAAAAACACGTTTTGAAAAAAGTGCTGTTACTGCCCCATAACTTACATGGGGTTGACCAAACTTGCAGAAACATGTTTATTTCTGCTGAAAATCACGTTTTGACACTTTCTGCACACTGGGGTTAAGAGCAGAGTGTGTGGGCTCTTCTAAGCCTTGCAGTTACATAGGGATTCAGTTGTCTGAAAAAACGTGTTTATTTCGGGCTGAAAAACACGTTTTGAAAAGTGTACTGTAACTGCCCCATAACTTACATGGGGTTGACCAAACTTGCAGAAACATGTTTATTTCTGCTGAAAATCACGTTTTAACACTTTCTGCACACTGGGGTTAAGAGCAGAGTGTGTGGGCTCTTCTGAGCCTTGCAGTTACATAGGGATTCAGTTGTCTGAAAAACGTGTTTATTTCGGGCTGAAAAACACGTTTTGAAAAGTGTACTGTAACTGCCCCATAACTTACATGGGGTTGACCAAACTTGCAGAAACATGTTTATTTCTGCTGAAAAACACGTTTTGACACTTTCTGCACACTGGGGTTAAGAGCAGAGTGTGTGGGCTCTTCTGAGCCTTGCAGTTACATAGGGATTCAGTTGTCTGAAAAACGTGTTTATTTCGGGCTGAAAAACACGTTTTGAAAAGTGTACTGTAACTGCCCCATAACTTACATGGGGTTGACCAAACTTGCAGAAACATGTTTATTTCTGCTGAAAAACACGTTTTGACACTTTCTGCACACTGGGGTTAAGAGCAGAGTGTGTGGGCTCTTCTGAGCCTTGCAGTTACATAGGGATTCAGTTGTCTGAAAAAACGCGTTTATTTCGGGCTGAAAAACACGTTTTGAAAAGAGTACTGTAACTGCCCCATAACTTACATGGGGTTGACCAAACTTGCAGAAACATGTTTATTTCTGCTGAAAAACATGTTTTGACACTTTCTGCACAGTGGGGTTAAGAGCTGAGTGTATGGGCTCTTCTGAGCTTTGCAGTTACATAGGGATTCAGTTGTCTGAAAAAACGCGTTTATTTCGGGCTGAAAAACACGTTTTGAAAAAAGTGCTGTTACTGCCCCATAACTTACATGGGGTTGACCAAACTTGCAGAAACATGTTTATTTCTGCTGAAAATCACGTTTTAACACTTTCTGCACACTGGGGTTAAGAGCAGAGTGTGTGGGCTATTCTGAGCCTTGCAGTTACATAGGGATTCAGTTGTCTGAAAAAACGCGTTTATTTCGGGCTGAAAAACACGTTTTGAAAAAAGTGCTGTTACTGCCCCATAACTTACATGGGGTTGACCAAACTTGCAGAAACATGTTTATTTCTGCTGAAAAACATGTTTTGACACTTTCTGCACACTGGGGTTAAGAGCTGAGTGTGTGGGCTCTTCTGAGCTTTGCAGTTACATAGGGATTCAGTTGTCTGAAAAAACGCGTTAATTTCGGGCTGAAAAACACGTTTTGAAAAGTGTACTGTAACTGCCCCATAACTTACATGGGGTTGACCAAACTTGCAGAAACATGTTTATTTCTGCTGAAAAACATGTGTTGACACTTTCTGCACACTGGGGTTAAGAGCTGAGTGTGTGGGCTCTTCTGAGCTTTGCAGTTACATAGGGATTCAGTTGTCTGAAAAAACGCGTTTATTTCGGGCTGAAAAACACGTTTTGAAAAAAGTGCTGTAACTGCCCCATAACTTACATGGGGTTGACCAAACTTCCAGAAACACGTTTATTTCTGCTGAAAAACACGTTTTGACACTTTCTGCACACTGGGGTTAAGAGCAGAGTGTGTGGGCTCTTCTAAGCCTTGCAGTTACATAGGGATTCAGTTGTCTGAAAAAACGTGTTAATTTCGGGCTGAAAAACACGTTTTGAAAAGTGTACTGTAACTGCCCCATAACTTACATGGGGTTGACCAAACTTGCAGAAACATGTTTATTTCTGCTGAAAATCACGTTTTAACACTTTCTGCACACTGGGGTTAAGAGCAGAGTGTGTGGGCTCTTCTGAGCCTTGCAGTTACATAGGGATTCAGTTGTCTGAAAAACGTGTTTATTTCGGGCTGAAAAACACGTTTTGAAAAGTGTACTGTAACTGCCCCATAACTTACATGGGGTTGACCAAACTTGCAGAAACATGTTTATTTCTGCTGAAAAACACGTTTTGACACTTTCTGCACACTGGGGTTAAGAGCAGAGTGTGTGGGCTCTTCTGAGCCTTGCAGTTACATAGGGATTCAGTTGTCTGAAAAACGTGTTTATTTCGGGCTGAAAAACACGTTTTGAAAAGTGTACTGTAACTGCCCCATAACTTACATGGGGTTGACCAAACTTGCAGAAACATGTTTATTTCTGCTGAAAAACACGTTTTGACACTTTCTGCACACTGGGGTTAAGAGCAGAGTGTGTGGGCTCTTCTGAGCCTTGCAGTTACATAGGGATTCAGTTGTCTGAAAAAACGCGTTTATTTCGGGCTGAAAAACACGTTTTGAAAAGAGTACTGTAACTGCCCCATAACTTACATGGGGTTGACCAAACTTGCAGAAACATGTTTATTTCTGCTGAAAAACATGTTTTGACACTTTCTGCACAGTGGGGTTAAGAGCTGAGTGTATGGGCTCTTCTGAGCTTTGCAGTTACATAGGGATTCAGTTGTCTGAAAAAACGCGTTTATTTCGGGCTGAAAAACACGTTTTGAAAAAAGTGCTGTTACTGCCCCATAACTTACATGGGGTTGACCAAACTTGCAGAAACATGTTTATTTCTGCTGAAAATCACGTTTTGACACTTTCTGCACACTGGGGTTAAGAGCAGAGTGTGTGGGCTCTTCTAAGCCTTGCAGTTACATAGGGATTCAGTTGTCTGAAAAAACGTGTTTATTTCGGGCTGAAAAACACGTTTTGAAAAGTGTACTGTAACTGCCCCATAACTTACATGGGGTTGACCAAACTTGCAGAAACATGTTTATTTCTGCTGAAAATCACGTTTTAACACTTTCTGCACACTGGGGTTAAGAGCAGAGTGTGTGGGCTCTTCTGAGCCTTGCAGTTACATAGGGATTCAGTTGTCTGAAAAACGTGTTTATTTCGGGCTGAAAAACACGTTTTGAAAAGTGTACTGTAACTGCCCCATAACTTACATGGGGTTGACCAAACTTGCAGAAACATGTT
This sequence comes from Lepisosteus oculatus, assembly GCF_040954835.1. Classification (NCBI taxonomy): domain Eukaryota; kingdom Metazoa; phylum Chordata; class Actinopteri; order Semionotiformes; family Lepisosteidae; genus Lepisosteus; species Lepisosteus oculatus. Next base: position 69,502 of record NW_027167756.1, on the reverse strand, counting down.
TATTTCTGCTGAAAAACACGTTTTGACACTTTCTGCACACTGGGGTTAAGAGCAGAGTGTGTGGGCTCTTCTGAGCCTTGCAGTTACATAGGGATTCAGTTGTCTGAAAAACGTGTTTATTTCGGGCTGAAAAACACGTTTTGAAAAGTGTACTGTAACTGCCCCATAACTTACATGGGGTTGACCAAACTTGCAGAAACATGTTTATTTCTGCTGAAAAACACGTTTTGACACTTTCTGCACACTGGGGTTAAGAGCAGAGTGTGTGGGCTCTTCTGAGCCTTGCAGTTACATAGGGATTCAGTTGTCTGAAAAAACGCGTTTATTTCGGGCTGAAAAACACGTTTTGAAAAGAGTACTGTAACTGCCCCATAACTTACATGGGGTTGACCAAACTTGCAGAAACATGTTTATTTCTGCTGAAAAACATGTTTTGACACTTTCTGCACAGTGGGGTTAAGAGCTGAGTGTATGGGCTCTTCTGAGCTTTGCAGTTACATAGGGATTCAGTTGTCTGAAAAAACGCGTTTATTTCGGGCTGAAAAACACGTTTTGAAAAAAGTGCTGTTACTGCCCCATAACTTACATGGGGTTGACCAAACTTGCAGAAACATGTTTATTTCTGCTGAAAATCACGTTTTAACACTTTCTGCACACTGGGGTTAAGAGCAGAGTGTGTGGGCTCTTCTGAGCCTTGCAGTTACATAGGGATTCAGTTGTCTGAAAAAACGTGTTTATTTCGGGCTGAAAAACACGTTTTGAAAAGTGTACTGTAACTGCCCCATAACTTACATAGGGTTGACCAAACTTGCAGAAACATGTTTATTTCTGCTGAAAAACATGTTTTGACACTTTCTGCACACTGGGGTTAAGAGCTGAGTGTGTGGGCTCTTCTGAGCTTTGCAGTTACATAGGGATTCAGTTGTCTGAAAAAAGGCGTTTATTTCGGGCTGAAAAACACGTTTTGAAAAAAGTGCTGTTACTGCCCTATAACTTACATGGTGTTGACCAAACTTGCAGAAACATGTTTATTTCTGCTGAAAAACACGTTTTGACACTTTCTGCACACTGGGGTTAAGAGCAGAGTGTGTGGGCTCTTCTGAGCCTTGCAGTTACATAGGGATTCAGTTGTCTGAAAAAACGTGTTTATTTCGGGTTTGAAAAACACGTTTTGAAAAAAGTGCTGTTACTGCCCCATAACTTACATGGGGTTGACCAAACTTGCAGAAACATGTTTATTTCTGCTGAAAAACACGTTTTGACACTTTCTGCACACTGGGGTTAAGAGCAGAGTGTGTGGGCTCTTCTGAGCCTTGCAGTTACATAGGGATTCAGTTGTCTGAAAAAACGTGTTTATTTCGGGCTGAAAAACACGTTTTGAAAAGTGTACTGTAACTGCCCCATAACTTACATGGGGTTGACCAAACTTGCAGAAACATGTTTATTTCTGCTGAAAAACACGTTTTGACACTTTCTGCACACTGGGGTTAAGAGCAGAGTGTGTGGGCTATTCTGAGCCTTGCAGTTACATAGGGATTCAATTGTCTGAAAAAACGCGTTTATTTCGGGCTGAAAAACACGTTTTGAAAAAAGTGCTGTTACTGCCCCATAACTTACATGGGGTTGACCAAACTTGCAGAAACATGTTTATTTCTGCTGAAAAACATGTGTTGACACTTTCTGCACACTGGGGTTAAGAGCTGAGTGTGTGGGCTCTTCTGAGCTTTGCAGTTACATAGGGATTCAGTTGTCTGAAAAAACGCGTTTATTTCGGGCTGAAAAACACGTTTTGAAAAAAGTGCTGTAACTGCCCCATAACTTACATGGGGTTGACCAAACTTCCAGAAACACGTTTATTTCTGCTGAAAAACACGTTTTGACACTTTCTGCACACTGGGGTTAAGAGCAGAGTGTGTGGGCTCTTCTGAGCCTTGCAGTTACATAGGGATTCAGTTGTCTGAAAAACGTGTTTATTTCGGGCTGAAAAACACGTTTTGAAAAGTGTACTGTAACTGCCCCATAACTTACATGGGGTTGACCAAACTTGCAGAAACATGTTTATTTCTGCTGAAAAACACGTTTTGACACTTTCTGCACACTGGGGTTAAGAGCAGAGTGTGTGGGCTCTTCTGAGCCTTGCAGTTACATAGGGATTCAGTTGTCTGAAAAAACGCGTTTATTTCGGGCTGAAAAACACGTTTTGAAAAGAGTACTGTAACTGCCCCATAACTTACATGGGGTTGACCAAACTTGCAGAAACATGTTTATTTCTGCTGAAAAACATGTTTTGACACTTTCTGCACAGTGGGGTTAAGAGCTGAGTGTGTGGGCTCTTCTGAGCTTTGCAGTTACATAGGGATTCAGTTGTCTGAAAAAACGCGTTTATTTCGGGTTGAAAAACACGTTTTGAAAAAAGTGCTGTTACTGCCCCATAACTTACATGGGGTTGACCAAACTTGCAGAAACATGTTTATTTCTGCTGAAAATCACGTTTTAACACTTTCTGCACACTGGGGTTAAGAGCAGAGTGTGTGGGCTCTTCTGAGCCTTGCAGTTACATAGGGATTCAGTTGTCTGAAAAAACGTGTTTATTTCGGGCTGAAAAACACGTTTTGAAAAGTGTACTGTAACTGCCCCATAACTTACATGGGGTTGACCAAACTTGCAGAAACATGTTTATTTCTGCTGAAAAACATGTTTTGACACTTTCTGCACACTGGGGTTAAGAGCTGAGTGTGTGGGCTCTTCTGAGCTTTGCAGTTACATAGGGATTCAGTTGTCTGAAAAAAGGCGTTTATTTCGGGCTGAAAAACACGTTTTGAAAAGTGTACTGTAACTGCCCCATAACTTACATGGGGTTGACCAAACTTCCAGGAAAATGTTTATTTCTGCTGAAAAACACGTTTTGACACTTTCTGCACACTGGGGTTAAGAGCAGAGTGTGTGGGCTCTTCTGAGCCTTGCAGTTACATAGGGATTCAGTTGTCTGAAAAAACGTGTTTATTTCGGGCTGAAAAACACGTTTTGAAAAAAGTGCTGTTACTGCCCTATAACTTACATGGTGTTGACCAAACTTGCAGAAACATGTTTATTTCTGCTGAAAAACACGTTTTGACACTTTCTGCACACTGGGGTTAAGAGCAGAGTGTGTGGGCTCTTCTGAGCCTTGCAGTTACATAGGGATTCAGTTGTCTGAAAAAACGTGTTTATTTCGGGCTGAAAAACACGTTTTGAAAAGTGTACTGTAACTGCCCCATAACTTACATGGGGTTGACCAAACTTGCAGAAACATGTTTATTTCTGCTGAAAAACACGTTTTGACACTTTCTGCACACTGGGGTTAAGAGCAGAGTGTGTGGGCTATTCTGAGCCTTGCAGTTACATAGGGATTCAGTTGTCTGAAAAAACGCGTTTATTTCGGGCTGAAAAACACGTTTTGAAAAAAGTGCTGTTACTGCCCCATAACTTACATGGGGTTGACCAAACTTGCAGAAACATGTTTATTTCTGCTGAAAAACATGTTTTGACACTTTCTGCACACTGGGGTTAAGAGCTGAGTGTGTGGGCTCTTCTGAGCTTTGCAGTTACATAGGGATTCAGTTGTCTGAAAAAACGCGTTAATTTCGGGCTGAAAAACACGTTTTGAAAAGTGTACTGTAACTGCCCCATAACTTACATGGGGTTGACCAAACTTGCAGAAACATGTTTATTTCTGCTTAAAAACATGTGTTGACACTTTCTGCACACTGGGGTTAAGAGCTGAGTGTGTGGGCTCTTCTGAGCTTTGCAGTTACATAGGGATTCAGTTGTCTGAAAAAACGCGTTTATTTCGGGCTGAAAAACACGTTTTGAAAAAAGTGCTGTAACTGCCCCATAACTTACATGGGGTTGACCAAACTTCCAGAAACACGTTTATTTCTGCTGAAAAACACGTTTTGACACTTTCTGCACACTGGGGTTAAGAGCAGAGTGTGTGGGCTCTTCTAAGCCTTGCAGTTACATAGGGATTCAGTTGTCTGAAAAAACGTGTTTATTTCGGGCTGAAAAACACGTTTTGAAAAGTGTACTGTAACTGCCCCATAACTTACATGGGGTTGACCAAACTTGCAGAAACATGTTTATTTCTGCTGAAAATCACGTTTTAACACTTTCTGCACACTGGGGTTAAGAGCAGAGTGTGTGGGCTCTTCTGAGCCTTGCAGTTACATAGGGATTCAGTTGTCTGAAAAACGTGTTTATTTCGGGCTGAAAAACACGTTTTGAAAAGTGTACTGTAACTGCCCCATAACTTACATGGGGTTGACCAAACTTGCAGAAACATGTTTATTTCTGCTGAAAAACACGTTTTGACACTTTCTGCAAACTGGGGTTAAGAGCAGAGTGTGTGGGCTCTTCTGAGCCTTGCAGTTACATAGGGATTCAGTTGTCTGAAAAAACGCGTTTATTTCGGGCTGAAAAACACGTTTTGAAAAGAGTACTGTAACTGCCCCATAACTTACATGGGGTTGACCAAACTTGCAGAAACATGTTTATTTCTGCTGAAAAACATGTTTTGACACTTTCTGCACAGTGGGGTTAAGAGCTGAGTGTGTGGGCTCTTCTGAGCTTTGCAGTTACATAGGGATTCAGTTGTCTGAAAAAACGCGTTTATTTCGGGCTGAAAAACACGTTTTGAAAAAAGTGCTGTTACTGCCCCATAACTTACATGGGGTTGACCAAACTTGCAGAAACATGTTTATTTCTGCTGAAAATCACGTTTTAACACTTTCTGCACACTGGGGTTAAGAGCAGAGTGTGTGGGCTCTTCTGAGCCTTGCAGTTACATAGGGATTCAGTTGTCTGAAAAAACGTGTTTATTTCGGGCTGAAAAACACGTTTTGAAAAGTGTACTGTAACTGCCCCATAACTTACATGGGGTTGACCAAACTTGCAGAAACATGTTTATTTCTGCTGAAAAACATGTTTTGACACTTTCTGCACACTGGGGTTAAGAGCTGAGTGTGTGGGCTCTTCTGAGCTTTGCAGTTACATAGGGATTCAGTTGTCTGAAAAAAGGCGTTTATTTCGGGCTGAAAAACACGTTTTGAAAAGTGTACTGTAACTGCCCTATAACTTACATGGTGTTGACCAAACTTGCAGAAACATGTTTATTTCTGCTGAAAAACACGTTTTGACACTTTCTGCACACTGGGGTTAAGAGCAGAGTGTGTGGGCTCTTCTGAGCCTTGCAGTTACATAGGGATTCAGTTGTCTGAAAAAACGTGTTTATTTCGGGTTTGAAAAACACGTTTTGAAAAAAGTGCTGTTACTGCCCCATAACTTACATGGGGTTGACCAAACTTGCAGAAACATGTTTATTTCTGCTGAAAAACATGTGTTGACACTTTCTGCACACTGGGGTTAAGAGCTGAGTGTGTGGGCTCTTCTGAGCTTTGCAGTTACATAGGGATTCAGTTGTCTGAAAAAACGCGTTTATTTCGGGCTGAAAAACACGTTTTGAAAAAAGTGCTGTAACTGCCCCATAACTTACATGGGGTTGACCAAACTTCCAGAAACACGTTTATTTCTGCTGAAAAACACGTTTTGACACTTTCTGCACACTGGGGTTAAGAGCAGAGTGTGTGGGCTCTTCTAAGCCTTGCAGTTACATAGGGATTCAGTTGTCTGAAAAAACGTGTTTATTTCGGGCTGAAAAACACGTTTTGAAAAGTGTACTGTAACTGCCCCATAACTTACATGGGGTTGACCAAACTTGCAGAAACATGTTTATTTCTGCTGAAAAACACGTTTTGACACTTTCTGCACACTGGGGTTAAGAGCAGAGTGTGTGGGCTATTCTGAGCCTTGCAGTTACATAGGGATTCAGTTGTCTGAAAAAACGCGTTTATTTCGGGCTGAAAAACACGTTTTGATAAAAGTGCTGTTACTGCCCCATAACTTACATGGGGTTGACCAAACTTGCAGAAACATGTTTATTTCTGCTGAAAAACATGTTTTGACACTTTCTGCACACTGGGGTTAAGAGCTGAGTGTGTGGGCTCTTCTGAGCTTTGCAGTTACATAGGGATTCAGTTGTCTGAAAAAACGCGTTAATTTCGGGCTGAAAAACACGTTTTGAAAAGTGTACTGTAACTGCCCCATAACTTACATGGGGTTGACCAAACTTGCAGAAACATGTTTATTTCTGCTTAAAAACATGTGTTGACACTTTCTGCACACTGGGGTTAAGAGCTGAGTGTGTGGGCTCTTCTGAGCTTTGCAGTTACATAGGGATTCAGTTGTCTGAAAAAACGCGTTTATTTCGGGCTGAAAAACACGTTTTGAAAAAAGTGCTGTAACTGCCCCATAACTTACATGGGGTTGACCAAACTTCCAGAAACATGTTTATTTCTGCTTAAAAACATGTGTTGACACTTTCTGCACACTGGGGTTAAGAGCTGAGTGTGTGGGCTCTTCTGAGCTTTGCAGTTACATAGGGATTCAGTTGTCTGAAAAAACGCGTTTATTTCGGGCTGAAAAACACATTTTGAAAAAAGTGCTGTAACTGCCCCATAACTTACATGGGGTTGACCAAACTTCCAGAAACATGTTTTTTTCTGCTGAAAAACACGTTTTGACACTTTCTGCACAGTGGGGTTAAGAGCAGAGTGTGTGGGCTCTTCTAAGCCTTGCAGTTACATAGGGATTCAGTTGTCTGAAAAAACGTGTTTATTTCGGGCTGAAAAACACGTTTTGAAAAGTGTACTGTAACTGCCCCATAACTTACATGGGGTTGACCAAACTTACAGAAACATGTTTATTTCTGCTGAAAAACATGTTTTGACACTTTCTGCACAGTGGGGTTAAGAGCTGAGTGTGTGGGCTCTTCTGAGCTTTGCAGTTACATAGGGATTCAGTTGTCTGAAAAAACGCGTTTATTTCGGGCTGAAAAACAAATTTTGAAAAAAGTGCTGTTACTGCCCCATAACTTACATGGGGTTGACCAAACTTGCAGAAACATGTTTATTTCTGCTGAAAAACACGTTTTGACACTTTCTGCACACTGTGGTTAAGAGCAGAGTGTGTGGGCTCTTCTGAGCCTTGCAGTTACATAGGGATTCAGTTGTCTGAAAAAACGCGTTTATTTCGGGCTGAAAAACACGTTTTGAAAAAAGTGCTGTTACTGCCCCATAACTTACATGGGGTTGACCAAACTTGCAGAAACATGTTTATTTCTGCTGAAAAACATGTTTTGACACTTTCTGCACACTGGGGTTAAGAGCTGAGTGTGTGGGCTCTTCTGAGCTTTGCAGTTACATAGGGATTCAGTTGTCTGAAAAAACGCGTTTATTTCGGGCTGAAAAACACGTTTTGAAAAAAGTGCTGTAACTGCCCCATAACTTACATGGGGTTGACCAAACTTCCAGAAACATGTTTTTTTCTGCTGAAAAACACGTTTTGACACTTTCTGCACAGTGGGGTTAAGAGCAGAGTGTGTGGGCTCTTCTGAGCTTTGCAGTTACATAGGGATTCAGTTGTCTGAAAAAACGCGTTTATTTCGGGCTGAAAAACACGTTTTGAAAAGAGTACTGTAACTGCCCCATAACTTACATGGGGTTGACCAAACTTGCAGAAACATGTTTATTTCTGCTGAAAAACATGTTTTGACACTTTCTGCACAGTGGGGTTAAGAGCTGAGTGTGTGGGCTCTTCTGAGCTTTGCAGTTACATAGGGATTCAGTTGTCTGAAAAAACGCGTTTATTTCGGGCTGAAAAACACGTTTTGAAAAAAGTGCTGTTACTGCCCCATAACTTACATGGGGTTGACCAAACTTGCAGAAACATGTTTATTTCTGCTGAAAATCACGTTTTAACACTTTCTGCACACTGGGGTTAAGAGCAGAGTGTGTGGGCTCTTCTGAGCCTTGCAGTTACATAGGGATTCAGTTGTCTGAAAAAACGTGTTTATTTCGGGCTGAAAAACACGTTTTGAAAAAAGTGCTGTTACTGCCCCATAACTTACATGGGGTTGACCAAACTTGCAGAAACATGTTTATTTCTGCTGAAAAACACGTTTTGACACTTTCTGCACACTGGGGTTAAGAGCAGAGTGTGTGGGCTCTTCTGAGCCTTGCAGTTACATAGGGATTCAGTTGTCTGAAAAAACGTGTTTATTTCGGGCTGAAAAACACGTTTTGAAAAGTGTACTGTAACTGCCCCATAACTTACATGGGGTTGACCAAACTTGCAGAAACATGTTTATTTCTGCTGAAAAACATGTTTTGACACTTTCTGCACACTGGGGTTAAGAGCTGAGTGTGTGGGCTCTTCTGAGCTTTGCAGTTACATAGGGATTCAGTTGTCTGAAAAAAGGCGTTTATTTCGGGCTGAAAAACACGTTTTGAAAAGTGTACTGTAACTGCCCTATAACTTACATGGTGTTGACCAAACTTGCAGAAACATGTTTATTTCTGCTGAAAAACACGTTTTGACACTTTCTGCACACTGGGGTTAAGAGCAGAGTGTGTGGGCTCTTCTGAGCCTTGCAGTTACATAGGGATTCAGTTGTCTGAAAAAACGTGTTTATTTCGGGTTTGAAAAACACGTTTTGAAAAAAGTGCTGTTACTGCCCCATAACTTACATGGGGTTGACCAAACTTGCAGAAACATGTTTATTTCTGCTGAAAAACACGTTTTGACACTTTCTGCACACTGGGGTTAAGAGCAGAGTGTGTGGGCTCTTCTAAGCCTTGCAGTTACATAGGGATTCAGTTGTCTGAAAAAACGTGTTTATTTCGGGCTGAAAAACACGTTTTGAAAAGTGTACTGTAACTGCCCCATAACTTACATGGGGTTGACCAAACTTGCAGAAACATGTTTATTTCTGCTGAAAATCACGTTTTAACACTTTCTGCACACTGGGATTAAGAGCAGAGTGTGTGGGCTCTTCTGAGCCTTGCAGTTACATAGGGATTCAGTTGTCTGAAAAACGTGTTTATTTCGGGCTGAAAAACACGTTTTGAAAAGTGTACTGTAACTGCCCCATAACTTACATGGGGTTGACCAAACTTGCAGAAACATGTTTATTTCTGCTGAAAAACATGTTTTGACACTTTCGGCACACTGGGGTTAAGAGCTGAGTGTGTGGGCTCTTCTGAGCTTTGCAGTTACATAGGGATTCAGTTGTCTGAAAAAAGGCGTTTATTTCGGGCTGAAAAACACGTTTTGAAAAGTGTACTGTAACTGCCCCATAACTTACATGGGGTTGACCAAACTTGCAGAAACATGTTTATTTCTGCTGAAAAACATGTTTTGACACTTTCTGCACACTGGGGTTAAGAGCTGAGTGTGTGGGCTCTTCTGAGCCTTGCAGTTACATAGGGATTCAGTTGTCTGAAAAAACGCGTTTATTTCGGGCTGAAAAACACGTTTTGGAAAAAGTGCTGTTACTGCCCCATAACTTACATGGGGTTGACCAAACTTGCAGAAACATGTTTATTTCTGCTGAAAATCACGTTTTAACACTTTCTGCACACTGGGGTTAAGAGCAGAGTGTGTGGGCTCTTCTGAGCCTTTCAGTTACATAGGGATTCAGTTGTCTGAAAAAACGTGTTTATTTCGGGCTGAAAAACACGTTTTGAAAAGTGTACTGTAACTGCCCCATAACTTACATGGGGTTGACCAAACTTGCAGAAACATGTTTATTTCTGCTGAAAAACATGTTTTGACACTTTCTGCACACTGGGGTTAAGAGCTGAGTGTGTGGGCTCTTCTGAGCTTTGCAGTTACATAGGGATTCAGTTGTCTGAAAAAACGCGTTTATTTCGGGCTGAAAAACACGTTTTGAAAAAAGTGCTGTAACTGCCCCATAACTTACATGGGGTTGACCAAACTTCCAGAAACATGTTTTTTTCTGCTGAAAAACACGTTTTGACACTTTCTGCACAGTGGGGTTAAGAGCAGAGTGTGTGGGCTCTTCTGAGCTTTGCAGTTACATAGGGATTCAGTTGTCTGAAAAAACGGGTTTATTTCGGGCTGAAAAACACGTTTTGAAAAAAGTGCTGTAACTGCCCCATAACTTACATGGGGTTGACCAAACTTCCAGAAACACGTTTATTTCTGCTGAAAAACACGTTTTGACACTTTCTGCACACTGGGGTTAAGAGCAGAGTGTGTGGGCTCTTCTAAGCCTTGCAGTTACATAGGGATTCAGTTGTCTGAAAAAACGTGTTTATTTCGGGCTGAAAAACACGTTTTGAAAAGTGTACTGTAACTGCCCCATAACTTACATGGGGTTGACCAAACTTGCAGAAACATGTTTATTTCTGCTGAAAATCACGTTTTAACACTTTCTGCACACTGGGGTTAAGAGCAGAGTGTGTGGGCTCTTCTGAGCCTTGCAGTTACATAGGGATTCAGTTGTCTGAAAAAACGTGTTTATTTCGGGCTGAAAAACACGTTTTGAAAAGTGTACTGTAACTGCCCCATAACTTACATGGGGTTGACCAAACTTGCAGAAACATGTTTATTTCTGCTGAAAAACATGTTTTGACACTTTCTGCACACTGGGGTTAAGAGCTGAGTGTGTGGGCTCTTCTGAGCTTTGCAGTTACATAGGGATTCAGTTGTCTGAAAAAAGGCGTTTATTTCGGGCTGAAAAACACGTTTTGAAAAGTGTACTGTAACTGCCCCATAACTTACATGGGGTTGACCAAACTTGCAGAAACATGTTTATTTCTGCTGAAAAACATGTTTTGACACTTTCTGCACACTGGGGTTAAGAGCTGAGTGTGTGGGCTCTTCTGAGCCTTGCAGTTACATAGGGATTCAGTTGTCTGAAAAAACGCGTTTATTTCGGGCTGAAAAACACGTTTTGAAAAAAGTGCTGTTACTGCCCCATAACTTACATGGGGTTGACCAAACTTGCAGTAACATGTTTATTTCTGCTGAAAATCACGTTTTAACACTTTCTGCACACTGGGGTTAAGAGCAGAGTGTGTGGGCTCTTCTGAGCCTTTCAGTTACATAGGGATTCAGTTGTCTGAAAAAACGTGTTTATTTCGGGCTGAAAAACACGTTTTGAAAAGTGTACTGTAACTGCCCCATAACTTACATGGGGTTGACCAAACTTGCAGAAACATGTTTATTTCTGCTGAAAAACATGTTTTGACACTTTCTGCACACTGGGGTTAAGAGCTGAGTGTGTGGGCTCTTCTGAGCTTTGCAGTTACATAGGGATTCAGTTGTCTGAAAAAACGCGTTTATTTCGGGCTGAAAAACACATTTTGAAAAAAGTGCTGTAACTGCCCCATAACTTACATGGGGTTGACCAAACTTCCAGAAACATGTTTTTTTCTGCTGAAAAACACGTTTTGACACTTTCTGCACAGTGGGGTTAAGAGCAGAGTGTGTGGGCTCTTCTAAGCCTTGCAGTTACATAGGGATTCAGTTGTCTGAAAAAACGTGTTTATTTCGGGCTGAAAAACACGTTTTGAAAAGTGTACTGTAACTGCCCCATAACTTACATGGGGTTGACCAAACTTACAGAAACATGTTTATTTCTGCTGAAAAACATGTTTTGACACTTTCTGCACAGTGGGGTTAAGAGCTGAGTGTGTGGGCTCTTCTGAGCTTTGCAGTTACATAGGGATTCAGTTGTCTGAAAAAACGCGTTTATTTCGGGCTGAAAAACACGTTTTGAAAAAAGTGCTGTTACTGCCCCATAACTTACATGGGGTTGACCAAACTTGCAGAAACATGTTTATTTCTGCTGAAAATCACGTTTTAACACTTTCTGCACACTGGGGTTAAGAGCAGAGTGTGTGGGCTCTTCTGAGCCTTGCAGTTACATAGGGATTCAGTTGTCTGAAAAAACGCGTTTATTTCGGGCTGAAAAACACGTTTTGAAAAAAGTGCTGTTACTGCCCCATAACTTACATGGGGTTGACCAAACTTGCAGAAACATGTTTATTTCTGCTGAAAAACACGTTTTGACACTTTCTGCACACTGGGGTTAAGAGCAGAGTGTGTGGGCTCTTCTGAGCCTTGCAGTTACATAGGGATTCAGTTGTCTGAAAAAACGCGTTTATTTCGGGCTGAAAAACACGTTTTGAAAAAAGTGCTGTTACTGCCCCATAACTTACATGGGGTTGACCAAACTTGCAGAAACATGTTTATTTCTGCTGAAAAACATGTTTTGACACTTTCTGCACACTGGGGTTAAGAGCTGAGTGTGTGGGCTCTTCTGAGCTTTGCAGTTACATAGGGATTCAGTTGTCTGAAAAAACGCGTTTATTTCGGGCTGAAAAACACGTTTTGAAAAAAGTGCTGTAACTGCCCCATAACTTACATGGGGTTGACCAAACTTCCAGAAACATGTTTTTTTCTGCTGAAAAACACGTTTTGACACTTTCTGCACAGTGGGGTTAAGAGCAGAGTGTGTGGGCTCTTCTGAGCTTTGCAGTTACATAGGGATTCAGTTGTCTGAAAAAACGCGTTTATTTCGGGCTGAAAAACACGTTTTGAAAAGAGTACTGTAACTGCCCCATAACTTACATGGGGTTGACCAAACTTGCAGAAACATGTTTATTTCTGCTGAAAAACATGTTTTGACACTTTCTGCACAGTGGGGTTAAGAGCTGAGTGTGTGGGCTCTTCTGAGCTTTGCAGTTACATAGGGATTCAGTTGTCTGAAAAAACGCGTTTATTTCGGGCTGAAAAACACGTTTTGAAAAAAGTGCTGTTACTGCCCCATAACTTACATGGGGTTGACCAAACTTGCAGAAACATGTTTATTTCTGCTGAAAATCACGTTTTAACACTTTCTGCACACTGGGGTTAAGAGCAGAGTGTGTGGGCTCTTCTGAGCCTTGCAGTTACATAGGGATTCAGTTGTCTGAAAAAACGTGTTTATTTCGGGCTGAAAAACACGTTTTGAAAAAAGTGCTGTTACTGCCCCATAACTTACATGGGGTTGACCAAACTTGCAGAAACATGTTTATTTCTGCTGAAAAACACGTTTTGACACTTTCTGCACACTGGGGTTAAGAGCAGAGTGTGTGGGCTCTTCTGAGCCTTGCAGTTACATAGGGATTCAGTTGTCTGAAAAAACGCGTTTATTTCGGGCTGAAAAACACGTTTTGAAAAAAGTGCTGTTACTGCCCCATAACGTACATGGGGTTGACCAAACTTGCAGAAACATGTTTATTTCTGCTGAAAAACACGTTTTGACACTTTCTGCACACTGGGGTTAAGAGCAGAGTGTGTGGGCTCTTCTGAGCCTTGCAGTTACATAGGGATTCAGTTGTCTGAAAAAACGCGTTTATTTCGGGCTGAAAAACACGTTTTGAAAAAAGTGCTGTAACTGCCCCATAACTTACATGGGGTTGACCAAACTTCCAGAAACATGTTTTTTTCTGCTGAAAAACACGTTTTGACACTTTCTGCACAGTGGGGTTAAGAGCAGAGTGTGTGGGCTCTTCTGAGCTTTGCAGTTACATAGGGATTCAGTTGTCTGAAAAAACGCGTTTATTTCGGGCTGAAAAACACGTTTTGAAAAAAGTGCTGTAACTGCCCCATAACTTACATGGGGTTGACCAAACTTCCAAAAACATGTTTTTTTCTGCTGAAAAACACATTTTGACACTTTCTGCACAGTGGGGTTAAGAGCAGAGTGTGTGGGCTCTTCTGAGCCTTGCAGTTACATAGGGATTCAGTTGTCTGAAAAAACGCGTTTATTTCGGGCTGAAAAACACGTTTTGAAAAAAGTGCTGTTACTGCCCCATAACTTACATGGGGTTGACCAAACTTGCAGAAACATGTTTATTTCTGCTGAAAAACACGTTTTGACACTTTCTGCACACTGGGGTTAAGAGCAGAGTGTGTGGGCTCTTCTGAGCCTTGCAGTTACATAGGGATTCAGTTGTCTGAAAAAACGCGTTTATTTCGGGCTGAAAAACACGTTTTGAAAAAAGTGCTGTTACGGCCCCATAACTTACATGGGGTTGACCAAACTTGCAGAAACATGTTTATTTCTGCTGAAAAACATGTTTTGACACTTTCTGCACACTGGGGTTAAGAGCTGAGTGTGTGGGCTCTTCTGAGCTTTGCAGTTACATAGGGATTCAGTTGTCTGAAAAAACGCGTTTATTTCGGGTTGAAAAACACGTTTTGAAAAAAGTGCTGTAACTGCCGCATAACTTACATGGGGTTGACCAAACTTCCAAAAACATGTTTTTTTCTGCTGAAAAACACGTTTTGACACTTTCTGCACAGTGGGGTTAAGAGCAGAGTGTGTGGGCTCTTCTAAGCCTTGCAGTTACATAGGGATTCAGTTGTCTGAAAAAACGTGTTTATTTCGGGCTGAAAAACACGTTTTGAAAAGTGTACTGTAACTGCCCCATAACTTACATGGGGTTGACCAAACTTGCAGAAACATGTTTATTTCTGCTGAAAAACAGGTTTTGACACTTTCTGCACAGTGGGGTTAAGAGCTGAGTGTGTGGGCTCTTCTGAGCTTTGCAGTTACATAGGGATTCAGTTGTCTGAAAAAACGCGTTTATTTCGGGCTGAAAAACACGTTTTGAAAAAAGTGCTGTTACTGCCCCATAACTTACATGGGGTTGACCAAACTTGCAGAAACATGTTTATTTCTGCTGAAAATCACGTTTTAACACTTTCTGCACACTGGGGTTAAGAGCAGAGTGTGTGGGCTCTTCTGAGCCTTGCAGTTACATAGGGATTCAGTTGTCTGAAAAAACGTGTTTATTTCGGGCTGAAAAACACGTTTTGAAAAGTGTACTGTAACTGCCCCATAACTTACATGGGGTTGACCAAACTTGCAGAAACATGTTTATTTCTGCTGAAAAACATGTTTTGACACTTTCTGCACAGTGGGGTTAAGAGCTGAGTGTGTGGGCTCTTCTGAGCTTTGCAGTTACATAGGGATTCAGTTGTCTGAAAAAAGGCGTTTATTTCGGGCTGAAAAACACGTTTTGAAAAAAGTGCTGTTACTGCCCCATAACTTACATGGGGTTGACCAAACTTGCAGAAACATGTTTATTTCTGCTGAAAAACATGTTTTAACACTTTCTGCACAGTGGGGTTAAGAGCTGAGTGTGTGGGCTCTTCTGAGCTTTGCAGTTACATAGGGATTCAGTTGTCTGAAAAAAGGCGTTTATTTCGGGCTGAAAAACACGTTTTGAAAAAAGTGCTGTTACTGCCCCATAACTTACATGGGGTTGACCAAACTTGCAGAAACATGTTTATTTCTGCTGAAAAACACGTTTTGACACTTTCTGCACACTGGGGTTAAGAGCAGAGTGTGTGGGCTCTTCTGAACCTTGCAGTTACATAGGGATTCAGTTGTCTGAAAAAACGTGTTTATTTCGGGCTGAAAAACACGTTTTGAAAAAAGTGCTGTTACTGCCCCATAACTTACATGGGGTTGACCAAACTTGCAGAAACATGTTTATTTCTGCTGAAAAACATGTTTTGACACTTTCTGCACACTGGGGTTAAGAGCTGAGTGTGTGGGCTCTTCTGAGCTTTGCAGTTACATAGGGATTCAGTTGTCTGAAAAAACGCGTTTATTTCGGGCTGAAAAACACGTTTTGAAAAAAGTGCTGTAACTGCCCCATAACTTACATGGGGTTGACCAAACTTCCAGAAACATGTTTTTTTCTGCTGAAAAACACGTTTTGACACTTTCTGCACAGTGGGGTTAAGAGCAGAGTGTGTGGGCTCTTCTGAGCTTTGCAGTTACATAGGGATTCAGTTGTCTGAAAAAACGCGTTTATTTCGGGCTGAAAAACACGTTTTGAAAAAAGTGCTGTAACTGCCCCATAACTTACATGGGGTTGACCAAACTTCCAAAAACATGTTTTTTTCTGCTGAAAAACACATTTTGACACTTTCTGCACAGTGGGGTTAAGAGCAGAGTGTGTGGGCTCTTCTGAGCCTTGCAGTTACATAGGGATTCAGTTGTCTGAAAAAACGCGTTTATTTCGGGCTGAAAAACACGTTTTGAAAAAAGTGCTGTTACTGCCCCATAACTTACATGGGGTTGACCAAACTTGCAGAAACATGTTTATTTCTGCTGAAAAACACGTTTTGACACTTTCTGCACACTGGGGTTAAGAGCAGAGTGTGTGGGCTCTTCTGAGCCTTGCAGTTACATAGGGATTCAGTTGTCTGAAAAAACGCGTTTATTTCGGGCTGAAAAACACGTTTTGAAAAAAGTGCTGTAACTGCCCCATAACTTACATGGGGTTGACCAAACTTCCAAAAACATGTTTTTTTCTGCTGAAAAACACGTTTTGACACTTTCTGCACAGTGGGGTTAAGAGCAGAGTGTGTGGGCTCTTCTAAGACTTGCAGTTACATAGGGATTCAGTTGTCTGAAAAAACGTGTTTATTTCGGGCTGAAAAACACGTTTTGAAAAGTGTACTGTAACTGCCCCATAACTTACATGGGGTTGACCAAACTTGCAGAAACATGTTTATTTCTGCTGAAAAACATGTTTTGACACTTTCTGCACAGTGGGGTTAAGAGCTGAGTGTGTGGGCTCTTCTGAGCTTTGCAGTTACATAGGGATTCAGTTGTCTGAAAAAACGCGTTTATTTCGGGCTGAAAAACACGTTTTGAAAAAAGTGCTGTTACTGCCCCATAACTTACATGGGGTTGACCAAACTTGCAGAAACATGTTTATTTCTGCTGAAAATCACGTTTTAACACTTTCTGCACACTGGGGTTAAGAGCAGAGTGTGTGGGCTCTTCTGAGCCTTGCAGTTACATAGGGATTCAGTTGTCTGAAAAAACGTGTTTATTTCGGGCTGAAAAACACGTTTTGAAAAGTGTACTGTAACTGCCCCATAACTTACATGGGGTTGACCAAACTTCCAGAAACATGTTTATTTCTGCTGAAAAACATGTTTTGACACTTTCTGCACACTGGGGTTAAGAGCTGAGTGTGTGGGCTCTTCTGAGCTTTGCAGTTACATAGGGATTCAGTTGTCTGAAAAAACGCGTTTATTTCGGGCTGAAAAACACGTTTTGAAAAAAGTGCTGTTACTGCCCCATAACTTACATGGGGTTGACCAAACTTGCAGAAACATGTTTATTTCTGCTGAAAAACACGTTTTGACACTTTCTGCACACTGGGGTTAAGAGCAGAGTGTGTGGGCTCTTCTGAGCCTTGCAGTTACATAGGGATTCAGTTGTCTGAAAAAACGCGTTTATTTCGGGCTGAAAAACACGTTTTGAAAAAAGTGCTGTTACTGCCCCATAACTTACATGGGGTTGACCAAACTTGCAGAAACATGTTTATTTCTGCTGAAAAACACGTTTTGACACTTTCTGCACACTGGGGTTAAGAGCAGAGTGTGTGGGCTCTTCTGAGCCTTGCAGTTACATAGGGATTCAGTTGTCTGAAAAAACGCGTTTATTTCGGGCTGAAAAACACGTTTTGAAAAGAGTACTGTAACTGCCCCATAACTTACATGGGGTTGACCAAACTTGCAGAAACATGTTTATTTCTGCTGAAAAACATGTTTTGACACTTTCTGCACAGTGGGGTTAAGAGCTGAGTGTGTGGGCTCTTCTGAGCTTTGCAGTTACATAGGGATTCAGTTGTCTGAAAAAACGCGTTTATTTCGGGCTGAAAAACACGTTTTGAAAAAAGTGCTGTTACTGCCCCATAACTTACATGGGGTTGACCAAACTTGCAGAAACATGTTTATTTCTGCTGAAAATCACGTTTTAACACTTTCTGCACACTGGGGTTAAGAGCAGAGTGTGTGGGCTCTTCTGAGCCTTGCAGTTACATAGGGATTCAGTTGTCTGAAAAAACGTGTTTATTTCGGGCTGAAAAACACGTTTTGAAAAGTGTACTGTAACTGCCCCATAACTTACATGGGGTTGACCAAACTTGCAGAAACATGTTTATTTCTGCTGAAAAACATGTTTTGGCACTTTCTGCACACTGGGGTTAAGAGCTGAGTGTGTGGGCTCTTCTGAGCTTTGCAGTTACATAGGGATTCAGTTGTCTGAAAAAAGGCGTTTATTTCGGGCTGAAAAACACGTTTTGAAAAGTGTACTGTAACTGCCCCATAACTTACATGGGGTTGACCAAACTTCCAGAAACATGTTTATTTCTGCTGAAAAACACGTTTTGACACTTTCTGCACACTGGGGTTAAGAGCAGAGTGTGTGGGCTCTTCTGAGCCTTGCAGTTACATAGGGATTCAGTTGTCTGAAAAAACGTGTTTATTTCGGGCTGAAAAACACGTTTTGAAAAAAGTGCTGTTACTGCCCCATAACTTACATGGTGTTGACCAAACTTGCAGAAACATGTTTATTTCTGCTGAAAAACACGTTTTGACACTTTCTGCACACTGGGGTTAAGAGCAGAGTGTGTGGGCTCTTCTGAGCCTTGCAGTTACATAGGGATTCAGTTGTCTGAAAAAACGTGTTTATTTCGGGCTGAAAAACACGTTTTGAAAAAAGTGCTGTTACTGCCCCATAACTTACATGGGGTTGACCAAACTTGCAGAAACATGTTTATTTCTGCTGAAAAACACGTTTTGACACTTTCTGCACACTGGGGTTAAGAGCAGAGTGTGTGGGCTCTTCTGAGCCTTGCAGTTACATAGGGATTCAGTTGTCTGAAAAAACGCGTTTATTTCGGGCTGAAAAACACGTTTTGAAAAAAGTGCTGTTACTGCCCCATAACTTACATGGGGTTGACCAAACTTGCAGAAACATGTTTATTTCTGCTGAAAAACACGTTTTGACACTTTCTGCACACTGGGGTTAAGAGCAGAGTGTGTGGGCTCTTCTGAGCCTTGCAGTTACATAGGGATTCAGTTGTCTGAAAAAACGCGTTTATTTCGGGCTGAAAAACACGTTTTGAAAAAAGTGCTGTTACTGCCCCATAACTTACATGGGGTTGACCAAACTTGCAGAAACATGTTTATTTCTGCTGAAAAACATGTTTTGACACTTTCTGCACACTGGGGTTAAGAGCTGAGTGTGTGGGCTCTTCTGAGCTTTGCAGTTACATAGGGATTCAGTTGTCTGAAAAAACGCGTTTATTTCGGGCTGAAAAACACGTTTTGAAAAAAGTGCTGTAACTGCCCCATAACTTACATGGGGTTGACCAAACTTCCAAAAACATGTTTTTTTCTGCTGAAAAACACGTTTTGACACTTTCTGCACAGTGGGGTTAAGAGCAGAGTGTGTGGGCTCTTCTAAGCCTTGCAGTTACATAGGGATTCAGTTGTCTGAAAAAACGTGTTTATTTCGGGCTGAAAAACACGTTTTGAAAAGTGTACTGTAACTGCCCCATAACTTACATGGGGTTGACCAAACTTGCAGAAACATGTTTATTTCTGCTGAAAAACAGGTTTTGACACTTTCTGCACAGTGGGGTTAAGAGCTGAGTGTGTGGGCTCTTCTGAGCTTTGCAGTTACATAGGGATTCAGTTGTCTGAAAAAACGCGTTTATTTCGGGCTGAAAAACACGTTTTGAAAAAAGTGCTGTTACTGCCCCATAACTTACATGGGGTTGACCAAACTTGCAGAAACATGTTTATTTCTGCTGAAAATCACGTTTTAACACTTTCTGCACACTGGGGTTAAGAGCAGAGTGTGTGGGCTCTTCTGAGCCTTGCAGTTACATAGGGATTCAGTTGTCTGAAAAAACGTGTTTATTTCGGGCTGAAAAACACGTTTTGAAAAGTGTACTGTAACTGCCCCATAACTTACATGGGGTTGACCAAACTTGCAGAAACATGTTTATTTCTGCTGAAAAACATGTTTTGACACTTTCTGCACAGTGGGGTTAAGAGCTGAGTGTGTGGGCTCTTCTGAGCTTTGCAGTTACATAGGGATTCAGTTGTCTGAAAAAACGCGTTTATTTCGGGCTGAAAAACACGTTTTGAAAAAAGTGCTGTTACTGCCCCATAACTTACATGGGGTTGACCAAACTTGCAGAAACATGTTTATTTCTGCTGAAAATCACGTTTTAACACTTTCTGCACACTGGGGTTAAGAGCAGAGTGTGTGGGCTCTTCTGAGCCTTGCAGTTACATAGGGATTCAGTTGTCTGAAAAAACGTGTTTATTTCGGGCTGAAAAACACGTTTTGAAAAGTGTACTGTAACTGCCCCATAACTTACATGGGGTTGACCAAACTTGCAGAAACATGTTTATTTCTGCTGAAAAACATGTTTTGACACTTTCTGCACACTGGGGTTAAGAGCTGAGTGTGTGGGCTCTTCTGAGCCTTGCAGTTACATAGGGATTCAGTTGTCTGAAAAAACGCGTTTATTTCGGGCTGAAAAACACGTTTTGAAAAAAGTGCTGTTACTGCCCCATAACTTACATGGGGTTGACCAAACTTGCAGAAACATGTTTATTTCTGCTGAAAAACACGTTTTGACACTTTCCGCACACTGGGGTTAAGAGCAGAGTGTGTGGGCTCTTCTGAGCCTTGCAGTTACATAGGGATTCAGTTGTCTGAAAAAACGCGTTTATTTCGGGCTGAAAAACACGTTTTGAAAAAAGTGCTGTTACTGCCCCATAACTTACATGGGGTTGACCAAACTTGCAGAAACATGTTTATTTCTGCTGAAAAACACGTTTTGACACTTTCTGCACACTGGGGTTAAGAGCAGAGTGTGTGGGCTCTTCTGAGCCTTGCAGTTACATAGGGATTCAGTTGTCTGAAAAAACGCGTTTATTTCGGGCTGAAAAACACGTTTTGAAAAAAGTGCTGTTACTGCCCCATAACTTACATGGGGTTGACCAAACTTGCAGAAACATGTTTATTTCTGCTGAAAAACACGTTTTGACACTTTCTGCACAGTGGGGTTAAGAGCTGAGTGTGTGGGCTCTTCTGAGCTTTGCAGTTACATAGGGATTCAGTTGTCTGAAAAAACGCGTTTATTTCGGGCTGAAAAACACGTTTTGAAAAAAGTGCTGTTACTGCCCCATAACTTACATGGGGTTGACCAAACTTGCAGAAACATGTTTATTTCTGCTGAAAATCACGTTTTAACACTTTCTGCACACTGGGGTTAAGAGCAGAGTGTGTGGGCTCTTCTGAGCCTTGCAGTTACATAGGGATTCAGTTGTCTGAAAAAACGTGTTTATTTCGGGCTGAAAAACACGTTTTGAAAAGTGTACTGTAACTGCCCCATAACTTACATGGGGTTGACCAAACTTGCAGAAACATGTTTATTTCTGCTGAAAAACATGTTTTGGCACTTTCTGCACACTGGGGTTAAGAGCTGAGTGTGTGGGCTCTTCTGAGCTTTGCAGTTACATAGGGATTCAGTTGTCTGAAAAAAGGCGTTTATTTCGGGCTGAAAAACACGTTTTGAAAAGTGTACTGTAACTGCCCCATAACTTACATGGGGTTGACCAAACTTCCAGAAACATGTTTATTTCTGCTGAAAAACACGTTTTGACACTTTCTGCACACTGGGGTTAAGAGCAGAGTGTGTGGGCTCTTCTGAGCCTTGCAGTTACATAGGGATTCAGTTGTCTGAAAAAACGTGTTTATTTCGGGCTGAAAAACACGTTTTGAAAAAAGTGCTGTTACTGCCCCATAACTTACATGGTGTTGACCAAACTTGCAGAAACATGTTTATTTCTGCTGAAAAACACGTTTTGACACTTTCTGCACACTGGGGTTAAGAGCAGAGTGTGTGGGCTCTTCTGAGCCTTGCAGTTACATAGGGATTCAGTTGTCTGAAAAAACGTGTTTATTTCGGGCTGAAAAACACGTTTTGAAAAAAGTGCTGTTACTGCCCCATAACTTACATGGGGTTGACCAAACTTGCAGAAACATGTTTATTTCTGCTGAAAAACACGTTTTGACACTTTCTGCACACTGGGGTTAAGAGCAGAGTGTGTGGGCTCTTCTGAGCCTTGCAGTTACATAGGGATTCAGTTGTCTGAAAAAACGCGTTTATTTCGGGCTGAAAAACACGTTTTGAAAAAAGTGCTGTTACTGCCCCATAACTTACATGGGGTTGACCAAACTTGCAGAAACATGTTTATTTCTGCTGAAAAACACGTTTTGACACTTTCTGCACACTGGGGTTAAGAGCAGAGTGTGTGGGCTCTTCTGAGCCTTGCAGTTACATAGGGATTCAGTTGTCTGAAAAAACGCGTTTATTTCGGGCTGAAAAACACGTTTTGAAAAAAGTGCTGTTACTGCCCCATAACTTACATGGGGTTGACCAAACTTGCAGAAACATGTTTATTTCTGCTGAAAAACATGTTTTGACACTTTCTGCACACTGGGGTTAAGAGCTGAGTGTGTGGGCTCTTCTGAGCTTTGCAGTTACATAGGGATTCAGTTGTCTGAAAAAACGCGTTTATTTCGGGCTGAAAAACACGTTTTGAAAAAAGTGCTGTAACTGCCCCATAACTTACATGGGGTTGACCAAACTTCCAAAAACATGTTTTTTTCTGCTGAAAAACACGTTTTGACACTTTCTGCACAGTGGGGTTAAGAGCAGAGTGTGTGGGCTCTTCTAAGCCTTGCAGTTACATAGGGATTCAGTTGTCTGAAAAAACGTGTTTATTTCGGGCTGAAAAACACGTTTTGAAAAGTGTACTGTAACTGCCCCATAACTTACATGGGGTTGACCAAACTTGCAGAAACATGTTTATTTCTGCTGAAAAACATGTTTTGACACTTTCTGCACAGTGGGGTTAAGAGCTGAGTGTGTGGGCTCTTCTGAGCTTTGCAGTTACATAGGGATTCAGTTGTCTGAAAAAACGCGTTTATTTCGGGCTGAAAAACACGTTTTGAAAAAAGTGCTGTTACTGCCCCATAACTTACATGGGGTTGACCAAACTTGCAGAAACATGTTTATTTCTGCTGAAAATCACGTTTTAACACTTTCTGCACACTGGGGTTAAGAGCAGAGTGTGTGGGCTCTTCTGAGCCTTGTAGTTACATAGGGATTCAGTTGTCTGAAAAAAGGCGTTTATTTCGGGCTGAAAAACACGTTTTGAAAAAAGTGCTGTTACTGCCCCATAACTTACATGGGGTTGACCAAACTTGCAGAAACATGTTTATTTCTGCTGAAAAACACGTTTTGACACTTTCTGCACACTGGGGTTAAGAGCAGAGTGTGTGGGCTCTTTTGAGCCTTGCAGTTACATAGGGATTCAGTTGTCTGAAAAAACGCGTTTATTTCGGGCTGAAAAACACGTTTTGAAAAAAGTGCTGTTACTGCCCCATAACTTACATGGGGTTGACCAAACTTGCAGAAACATGTTTATTTCTGCTGAAAAACATGTTTTGACACTTTCTGCACACTGGGGTTAAGAGCTGAGTGTGTGGGCTCTTCTGAGCTTTGCAGTTACATAGGGATTCAGTTGTCTGAAAAAACGCGTTTATTTCGGGCTGAAAAACACGTTTTGAAAAAAGTGCTGTAACTGCCCCATAACTTACATGGGGTTGACCAAACTTCCAGAAACATGTTTTTTTCTGCTGAAAAACACGTTTTGACACTTTCTGCACAGTGGGGTTAAGAGCAGAGTGTGTGGGCTCTTCTGAGCTTTGCAGTTACATAGGGATTCAGTTGTCTGAAAAAACGCGTTTATTTCGGGCTGAAAAACACGTTTTGAAAAGAGTACTGTAACTGCCCCATAACTTACATGGGGTTGGCCAAACTTGCAGAAACATGTTTATTTCTGCTGAAAATCACGTTTTAACACTTTCTGCACACTGGGGTTAAGAGCAGAGTGTGTGGGCTCTTCTGAGCCTTGCAGTTACATAGGGATTCAGTTGTCTGAAAAAACGTGTTTATTTCGGGCTGAAAAACACGTTTTGAAAAAAGTGCTGTTACTGCCCCATAACTTACATGGGGTTGACCAAACTTGCAGAAACATGTTTATTTCTGCTGAAAAACACGTTTTGACACTTTCTGCACACTGGGGTTAAGAGCAGAGTGTGTGGGCTCTTCTGAGCCTTGCAGTTACATAGGGATTCAGTTGTCTGAAAAAACGCGTTTATTTCGGGCTGAAAAACACGTTTTGAAAAAAGTGCTGTTACTGCCCCATAACTTACATGGGGTTGACCAAACTTGCAGAAACATGTTTATTTCTGCTGAAAAACACGTTTTGACACTTTCTGCACACTGGGGTTAAGAGCAGAGTGTGTGGGCTCTTCTGAGCCTTGCAGTTACATAGGGATTCAGTTGTATGAAAAAACGCGTTTATTTCGGGCTGAAAAACACGTTTTGAAAAAAGTGCTGTAACTGCCCCATAACTTACATGGGGTTGACCAAACTTCCAGAAACATGTTTTTTTCTGCTGAAAAACACGTTTTGACACTTTCTGCACAGTGGGGTTAAGAGCAGAGTGTGTGGGCTCTTCTGAGCTTTGCAGTTACATAGGGATTCAGTTGTCTGAAAAAACGCGTTTATTTCGGGCTGAAAAACACGTTTTGAAAAAAGTGCTGTAACTGCCCCATAACTTACATGGGGTTGACCAAACTTCCAAAAACATGTTTTTTTCTGCTGAAAAACACATTTTGACACTTTCTGCACAGTGGGGTTAAGAGCAGAGTGTGTGGGCTCTTCTGAGCCTTGCAGTTACATAGGGATTCAGTTGTCTGAAAAAACGCGTTTATTTCGGGCTGAAAAACACGTTTTGAAAAAAGTGCTGTTACGGCCCCATAACTTACATGGGGTTGACCAAACTTGCAGAAACATGTTTATTTCTGCTGAAAAACATGTTTTGACACTTTCTGCACACTGGGGTTAAGAGCTGAGTGTGTGGGCTCTTCTGAGCTTTGCAGTTACATAGGGATTCAGTTGTCTGAAAAAACGCGTTTATTTCGGGCTGAAAAACACGTTTTGAAAAAAGTGCTGTAACTGCCCCATAACTTACATGGGGTTGACCAAACTTCCAAAAACATGTTTTTTTCTGCTGAAAAACACGTTTTGACACTTTCTGCACAGTGGGGTTAAGAGGAGAGTGTGTGGGCTCTTCTAAGCCTTGCAGTTACATAGGGATTCAGTTGTCTGAAAAAACGTGTTTATTTCGGGCTGAAAAACACGTTTTGAAAAGTGTACTGTAACTGCCCCATAACTTACATGGGGTTGACCAAACTTGCAGAAACATGTTTATTTCTGCTGAAAAACATGTTTTGACACTTTCTGCACAGTGGGGTTAAGAGCTGAGTGTGTGGGCTCTTCTGAGCTTTGCAGTTACATAGGGATTCAGTTGTCTGAAAAAACGCGTTTATTTCGGGCTGAAAAACACGTTTTGAAAAAAGTGCTGTTACTGCCCCATAACTTACATGGGGTTGACCAAACTTGCAGAAACATGTTTATTTCTGCTGAAAATCACGTTTTAACACTTTCTGCACAGTGGGGTTAAGAGCAGAGTGTGTGGGCTCTTCTGAGCCTTGCAGTTACATAGGGATTCAGTTGTCTGAAAAAAGGCGTTTATTTCGGGCTGAAAAACACGTTTTGAAAAAAGTGCTGTTACTGCCCCATAACTTACATGGGGTTGACCAAACTTGCAGAAACATGTTTATTTCTGCTGAAAAACACGTTTTGACACTTTCTGCACACTGGGGTTAAGAGCAGAGTGTGTGGGCTCTTCTGAACCTTGCAGTTACATAGGGATTCAGTTGTCTGAAAAAACGTGTTTATTTCGGGCTGAAAAACACGTTTTGAAAAAAGTGCTGTTACTGCCCCATAACTTACATGGGGTTGACCAAACTTGCAGAAACATGTTTATTTCTGCTGAAAAACATGTTTTGACACTTTCTGCACACTGGGGTTAAGAGCTGAGTGTGTGGGCTCTTCTGAGCTTTGCAGTTACATAGGGATTCAGTTGTCTGAAAAAACGCGTTTATTTCGGGCTGAAAAACACGTTTTGAAAAAAGTGCTGTAACTGCCCCATAACTTACATGGGGTTGACCAAACTTCCAGAAACATGTTTTTTTCTGCTGAAAAACACGTTTTGACACTTTCTGCACAGTGGGGTTAAGAGCAGAGTGTGTGGGCTCTTCTGAGCTTTGCAGTTACATAGGGATTCAGTTGTCTGAAAAAACGCGTTTATTTCGGGCTGAAAAACACGTTTTGAAAAAAGTGCTGTAACTGCCCCATAACTTACATGGGGTTGACCAAACTTCCAAAAACATGTTTTTTTCTGCTGAAAAACACATTTTGACACTTTCTGCACAGTGGGGTTAAGAGCAGAGTGTGTGGGCTCTTCTGAGCCTTGCAGTTACATAGGGATTCAGTTGTCTGAAAAAACGCGTTTATTTCGGGCTGAAAAACACGTTTTGAAAAAAGTGCTGTTACTGCCCCATAACTTACATGGGGTTGACCAAACTTGCAGAAACATGTTTATTTCTGCTGAAAAACACGTTTTGACACTTTCTGCACACTGGGGTTAAGAGCAGAGTGTGTGGGCTCTTCTGAGCCTTGCAGTTACATAGGGATTCAGTTGTCTGAAAAAACGCGTTTATTTCGGGCTGAAAAACACGTTTTGAAAAAAGTGCTGTTACGGCCCCATAACTTACATGGGGTTGACCAAACTTGCAGAAACATGTTTATTTCTGCTGAAAAACATGTTTTGACACTTTCTGCACACTGGGGTTAAGAGCTGAGTGTGTGGGCTCTTCTGAGCTTTGCAGTTACATAGGGATTCAGTTGTCTGAAAAAACGCGTTTATTTCGGGCTGAAAAACACGTTTTGAAAAAAGTGCTGTAACTGCCCCATAACTTACATGGGGTTGACCAAACTTCCAAAAACATGTTTTTTTCTGCTGAAAAACACGTTTTGACACTTTCTGCACAGTGGGGTTAAGAGCAGAGTGTGTGGGCTCTTCTAAGCCTTGCAGTTACATAGGGATTCAGTTGTCTGAAAAAACGTGTTTATTTCGGGCTGAAAAACACGTTTTGAAAAGTGTACTGTAACTGCCCCATAACTTACATGGGGTTGACCAAACTTGCAGAAACATGTTTATTTCTGCTGAAAAACATGTTTTGACACTTTCTGCACAGTGGGGTTAAGAGCTGAGTGTGTGGGCTCTTCTGAGCTTTGCAGTTACATAGGGATTCAGTTGTCTGAAAAAACGCGTTTATTTCGGGCTGAAAAACACGTTTTGAAAAAAGTGCTGTTACTGCCCCATAACTTACATGGGGTTGACCAAACTTGCAGAAACATGTTTATTTCTGCTGAAAATCACGTTTTAACACTTTCTGCACACTGGGGTTAAGAGCAGAGTGTGTGGGCTCTTCTGAGCCTTGCAGTTACATAGGGATTCAGTTGTCTGAAAAAACGTGTTTATTTCGGGCTGAAAAACACGTTTTGAAAAGTGTACTGTAACTGCCCCATAACTTACATGGGGTTGACCAAACTTGCAGAAACATGTTTATTTCTGCTGAAAAACATGTTTTGACACTTTCTGCACAGTGGGGTTAAGAGCTGAGTGTGTGGGCTCTTCTGAGCTTTGCAGTTACATAGGGATTCAGTTGTCTGAAAAAAGGCGTTTATTTCGGGCTGAAAAACACGTTTTGAAAAAAGTGCTGTTACTGCCCCATAACTTACATGGGGTTGACCAAACTTGCAGAAACATGTTTATTTCTGCTGAAAAACATGTTTTAACACTTTCTGCACAGTGGGGTTAAGAGCTGAGTGTGTGGGCTCTTCTGAGCTTTGCAGTTACATAGGGATTCAGTTGTCTGAAAAAAGGCGTTTATTTCGGGCTGAAAAACACGTTTTGAAAAAAGTGCTGTTACTGCCCCATAACTTACATGGGGTTGACCAAACTTGCAGAAACATGTTTATTTCTGCTGAAAAACACGTTTTGACACTTTCTGCACACTGGGGTTAAGAGCTGAGTGTGTGGGCTCTTCTGAGCTTTGCAGTTACATAGGGATTCAGTTGTCTGAAAAAACGCGTTTATTTCGGGCTGAAAAACACGTTTTGAAAAAAGTGCTGTTACTGCCCCATAACTTACATGGGGTTGACCAAACTTCCAGAAACATGTTTATTTCTGCTGAAAAACACGTTTTGACACTTTCCGCACACTGGGGTTAAGAGCAGAGTGTGTGGGCTCTTCTGAGCCTTGCAGTTACATAGGGATTCAGTTGTCTGAAAAAACGCGTTTATTTCGGGCTGAAAAACACGTTTTGAAAAAAGTGCTGTTACTGCCCCATAACTTACATGGGGTTGACCAAACTTGCAGAAACATGTTTATTTCTGCTGAAAAACACGTTTTGACACTTTCTGCACACTGGGGTTAAGAGCAGAGTGTGTGGGCTCTTCTGAGCCTTGCAGTTACATAGGGATTCAGTTGTCTGAAAAAACGCGTTTATTTCGGGCTGAAAAACACGTTTTGAAAAAAGTGCTGTTACTGCCCCATAACTTACATGGGGTTGACCAAACTTGCAGAAACATGTTTATTTCTGCTGAAAAACACGTTTTGACACTTTCTGCACACTGGGGTTAAGAGCAGAGTGTGTGGGCTCTTCTGAGCCTTGCAGTTACATAGGGATTCAGTTGTCTGAAAAAACGCGTTTATTTCGGGCTGAAAAACACGTTTTGAAAAGAGTACTGTAACTGCCCCATAACTTACATGGGGTTGACCAAACTTGCAGAAACATGTTTATTTCTGCTGAAAAACATGTTTTGGCACTTTCTGCACACTGGGGTTAAGAGCTGAGTGTGTGGGCTCTTCTGAGCTTTGCAGTTACATAGGGATTCAGTTGTCTGAAAAAAGGCGTTTATTTCGGGCTGAAAAACACGTTTTGAAAAGTGTACTGTAACTGCCCCATAACTTACATGGGGTTGACCAAACTTCCAGAAACATGTTTATTTCTGCTGAAAAACACGTTTTGACACTTTCTGCACACTGGGGTTAAGAGCAGAGTGTGTGGGCTCTTCTGAGCCTTGCAGTTACATAGGGATTCAGTTGTCTGAAAAAACGTGTTTATTTCGGGCTGAAAAACACGTTTTGAAAAAAGTGCTGTTACTGCCCCATAACTTACATGGTGTTGACCAAACTTGCAGAAACATGTTTATTTCTGCTGAAAAACACGTTTTAACACTTTCTGCACACTGGGGGTAAGAGCAGAGTGTGTGGGCTCTTCTGAGCCTTGCAGTTACATAGGGATTCAGTTGTCTGAAAAAACGTGTTTATTTCGGGCTGAAAAACACGTTTTGAAAAAAGTGCTGTTACTGCCCCATAACTTACATGGGGTTGACCAAACTTGCAGAAACATGTTTATTTCTGCTGAAAAACACGTTTTGACACTTTCTGCACACTGGGGTTAAGAGCAGAGTGTGTGGGCTCTTCTGAGCCTTGCAGTTACATAGGGATTCAGTTGTCTGAAAAAACGCGTTTATTTCGGGCTGAAAAACACGTTTTGAAAAAAGTGCTGTTACTGCCCCATAACTTACATGGGGTTGACCAAACTTGCAGAAACATGTTTATTTCTGCTGAAAAACACGTTTTGACACTTTCTGCACACTGGGGTTAAGAGCAGAGTGTGTGGGCTCTTCTGAGCCTTGCAGTTACATAGGGATTCAGTTGTCTGAAAAAACGCGTTTATTTCGGGCTTTAAAACACGTTTTGAAAAAAGTGCTGTTACTGCCCCATAACTTACATGGGGTTGACCAAACTTGCAGAAACATGTTTATTTCTGCTGAAAAACATGTTTTGACACTTTCTGCACACTGGGGTTAAGAGCTGAGTGTGTGGGCTCTTCTGAGCTTTGCAGTTACATAGGGATTCAGTTGTCTGAAAAAACGCGTTTATTTCGGGCTGAAAAACACGTTTTGAAAAAAGTGCTGTAACTGCCCCATAACTTACATGGGGTTGACCAAACTTCCAAAAACATGTTTTTTTCTGCTGAAAAACACGTTTTGACACTTTCTGCACAGTGGGGTTAAGAGCAGAGTGTGTGGGCTCTTCTAAGCCTTGCAGTTACATAGGGATTCAGTTGTCTGAAAAAACGTGTTTATTTCGGGCTGAAAAACACGTTTTGAAAAGTGTACTGTAACTGCCCCATAACTTACATGGGGTTGACCAAACTTGCAGAAACATGTTTATTTCTGCTGAAAAACATGTTTTGACACTTTCTGCACAGTGGGGTTAAGAGCAGAGTGTGTGGGCTCTTCTGAGCCTTGCAGTTACATAGGGATTCAGTTGTCTGAAAAAACGTGTTTATTTCGGGCTGAAAAACACGTTTTGAAAAGTGTACTGTAACTGCCCCATAACTTACATGGGGTTGACCAAACTTGCAGAAACATGTTTATTTCTGCTGAAAAACATGTTTTGACACTTTCTGCACAGTGGGGTTAAGAGCTGAGTGTGTGGGCTCTTCTGAGCCTTGCAGTTACATAGGGATTCAGTTGTCTGAAAAAACGTGTTTATTTCGGGCTGAAAAACACGTTTTGAAAAGTGTACTGTAACTGCCCCATAACTTACATGGGGTTGACCAAACTTGCAGAAACATGTTTATTTCTGTTGAAAAACATGTTTTGACACTTTCTGCACAGTGGGGTTAAGAGCTGAGTGTGTGGGCTCTTCTGAGCCTTGCAGTTACATAGGGATTCAGTTGTCTGAAAAAACGCGTTTATTTCGGGCTGAAAAACACGTTTTGAAAAAAGTGCTGTTACTGCCCCATAACTTACATGCGGTTGACCAAACTTGCAGAAACATGTTTATTTCTGCTGAAAAACACGTTTTGACACTTTCTGCACACTGGGGTTAAGAGCAGAGTGTGTGGGCTCTTCTGAGCCTTGCAGTTACATAGGGATTCAGTTGTCTGAAAAAACGCGTTTATTTTGGGCTGAAAAACACGTTTTGAAAAAAGTGCTGTTACTGCCCCATAACTTACATGGGGTTGACCAAACTTGCAGAAACATGTTTATTTCTGCTGAAAAACATGTTTTGACACTTTCTGCACACTGGGGTTAAGAGCTGAGTGTGTGGGCTCTTCTGAGCTTTTCAGTTACATAGGGATTCAGTTGTCTGAAAAAAGGCGTTTATTTCGGGCTGAAAAACACGTTTTGAAAAAAGTGCTGTTACTGCCCCATAACTTACATGGGGTTGACCAAACTTGCAGAAACATGTTTATTTCTGCTGAAAAACACGTTTTGACACTTTCTGCACACTGGGGTTAAGAGCAGAGTGTGTGGGCTCTTCTGAGCCTTGCAGTTACATAGGGATTCAGTTGTCTGAAAAAACGCGTTTATTTCGGGCTGAAAAACACGTTTTGAAAAAAGTGCTGTTACTGCCCCATAACTTACATGGGGTTGACCAAACTTGCAGAAACATGTTTTTTTCTGCTGAAAAACACGTTTTGACACTTTCTGCACACTGGGGTTAAGAGCAGAGTGTGTGGGCTCTTCTGAGCCTTGCCGTTACATAGGGATTCAGTTGTCTGAAAAAACGTGTTTATTTCGGTCTGAAAAACACGTTTTGAAAAGTGTACTGTAACTGCCCCATAACTTACATGGGGTTGACCAAACTTGCAGAAACGTGTTTATTTCTGCTGAAAAGCATGTTTTGACACTTTCTGCACAGTGGGGTTAAGAGCTGAGTGTGTGGGCTCTTCTGAGCTTTGCAGTTACATAGGGATTCAGTTGTCTGAAAAAAGGCGTTTATTTCGGGCTGAAAAACACGTTTTGAAAAAAGTGCTGTTACTGCCCCATAACTTACATGGGATTGACCAAACTTGCAGAAACATGTTTATTTCTGCTGAAAAACACGTTTTGACACTTTCTGCACACTGGGGTTAAGAGCAGAGTGTGTGGGCTCTTCTGAGCTTTGCAGTTACATAGGGATTCAGTTGTCTGAAAAAACGCGTTTATTTCGGGCTGAAAAACACGTTTTGAAAAGAGTACTGTAACTGCCCCATAACTTACATGGGGTTGACCAAACTTGCAGAAACATGTTTATTTCTGCTGAAAAACACGTTTTGACACTTTCTGCACACTGGGGTTAAGAGCAGAGTGTGTGGGCTCTTCTGAGCCTTGCAGTTACATAGGGATTCAGTTGTCTGAAAAAACGCGTTTATTTCGGGCTGAAAAACACGTTTTGAAAAAAGTCCTGTTACTGCCCCATAACTTACATGGGGTTGACCAAACTTGCAGAAACATGTTTATTTCTGCTGAAAAACATGTTTTGACACTTTCTGCACACTGGGGTTAAGAGCTGAGTGTGTGGGCTCTTCTGAGCTTTGCAGTTACATAGGGATTCAGTTGTCTGAAAAAAGGCGTTTATTTCGGGCTGAAAAACACGTTTTGAAAAAAGTGCTGTTACTGCCCCATAACTTACATGGGGTTGACCAAACTTGCAGAAACATGTTTTTTTCTGCTGAAAAACACGTTTTGACACTTTCTGCACACTGGGGTTAAGAGCAGAGTGTGTGGGCTCTTCTGAGCCTTGCCGTTACATAGGGATTCAGTTGTCTGAAAAAACGTGTTTATTTCGGTCTGAAAAACACGTTTTGAAAAGTGTACTGTAACTGCCCCATAACTTACATGGGGTTGACCAAACTTGCAGAAACGTGTTTATTTCTGCTGAAAAGCATGTTTTGACACTTTCTGCACAGTGGGGTTAAGAGCTGAGTGTGTGGGCTCTTCTGAGCTTTGCAGTTACATAGGGATTCAGTTGTCTGAAAAAAGGCGTTTATTTCGGGCTGAAAAACACGTTTTGAAAAAAGTGCTGTTACTGCCCCATAACTTACATGGGATTGACCAAACTGGCAGAAACATGTTTATTTCTGCTGAAAAACACGTTTTGACACTTTCTGCACACTGGGGTTAAGAGCAGAGTGTGTGGGCTCTTCTGAGCTTTGCAGTTACATAGGGATTCAGTTGTCTGAAAAAACGCGTTTATTTCGGGCTGAAAAACACGTTTTGAAAAGAGTACTGTTACTGCCCCATAACTTACATGGGGTTGACCAAACTTGCAGAAACATGTTTTTTTCTGCTGAAAAACACGTTTTGACACTTTCTGCACACTGGGGTTAAGAGCAGAGTGTGTGGGCTCTTCTGAGCCTTGCCGTTACATAGGGATTCAGTTGTCTGAAAAAACGTGTTTATTTCGGTCTGAAAAACACGTTTTGAAAAAAGTGCTGTTACTGCCCCATAACTTACATGGGGTTGACCAAACTTGCAGAAACATGTATATTTCTGCTGAAAAACATGTTTTGACACTTTCTGCAAACTGGGGTTAAGAGCTGAGTGTGTGGGCTCTTCTGAGCTTTGCAGTTACATAGGGATTCAGTTGTCTGAAAAAAGGCGTTTATTTCGGGCTGAAAAACACGTTTTGAAAAAAGTGCTGTTACTGCCCCATAACTTACATGGGGTTGACCAAACTTGCAGAAACATGTTTATTTCTGCTGAAAAACACGTTTTGACACTTTCTGCACACTGGGGTTAAGAGCAGAGTGTGTGGGCTCTTCTGAGCCTTGCAGTTACATAGGGATTCAGTTGTCTGAAAAAACGCGTTTATTTCGGGCTGAAAAACACGTTTTGAAAAAAGTGCTGTTACTGCCCCATAACTTACATGGGGTTGACCAAACTTGCAGAAACATGTTTATTTCTGCTGAAAAACCCGTTTTGACACTTTCTGCACACTGGGGTTAAGAGCAGAGTGTGTGGGCTCTTCTAGCCTTGCAGTTACATAGGGATTCTGTTGTCTGAAAAAACGTGTTTATTTCGGGCTGAAAAACACGTTTTGAAAAGTGTACTGTAACTGCCCCATAACTTACATGGGGTTGACCAAACTTGCAGAAACATGTTTATTTCTGCTGAAAAACATGTTTTGACACTTTCTGCACAGTGGGGTTAAGAGCTGAGTGTGTGGGCTCTTCTGAGCTTTGCAGTTACATAGGGATTCAGTTGTCTGAAAAAACGCGTTTATTTCGGGCTGAAAAACACGTTTTGAAAAGTGTACTGTAACTGCCCCATAACTTACATGGGGTTGACCAAACTTGCAGAAACATGTTTATTTCTGCTGAAAAACATGTTTTGGCACTTTCTGCACACTGGGGTTAAGAGCTGAGTGTGTGGGCTCTTCTGAGCTTTGCAGTTACATAGGGATTCAGTTGTCTGAAAAAAGGCGTTTATTTCGGGCTGAAAAACACGTTTTGAAAAGTGTACTGTAACTGCCCCATAACTTACATGGGGTTGTCCAAACTTGCAGAAACATGTTTATTTCTGCTGAAAAACACGTTTTGACACTATCTGCACACTGGGGTTAAGAGCAGAGTGTGTGGGCTCTTCTGAGCCTTGCAGTTACATAGGGATTCAGTTGTCTGAAAAAACGCGTTTATTTCGGGCTGAAAAACACGTTTTGAAAAAAGTGCTGTTACTGCCCCATAACTTACATGGGGTTGACCAAACTTGCAGAAACATATTTATTTCTGCTGAAAAACACGTTTTGACACTTTCTGCACACTGGGGTTAAGAGCTGAGTGTGTGGGCTCTTCTGAGCCTTGCAGTTACATAGGGATTCAGTTGTCTGAAAAAACGCGTTTATTTCGGGCTGAAAAACACGTTTTGAAAAGTGTACTGTAACTGCCCCATAACTTACATGGGGTTGACCAAACTTGCAGAAACATGTTTATTTCTGCTGAAAAACATGTTTTGACACTTTCTGCACAGTGGGGTTAAGAGCTGAGTGTGTGGGCTCTTCTGAGCTTTGCAGTTACATAGGGATTCAGTTGTCTGAAAAAAGGCGTTTATTTCGGGCTGAAAAACACGTTTTGAAAAAAGTGCTGTTACTGCCCCATAACTTACATGGGGTTGACCAAACTTGCAGAAACATATTTATTTCTGCTGAAAAACACGTTTTGACACTTTCTGCACACTGGGGTTAAGAGCTGAGTGTGTTGGCTCTTCTGAGCTTTGCAGTTACATAGGGATTCAGTTGTCTGAAAAAAGGCGTTTATTTCGGGCTGAAAAACACGTTTTGAAAAGTGTACTGTAACTGCCCCATAACTTACATGGGGTTGACCAAACTTGCAGAAACGTGTTTATTTCTGCTGAAAAGCATGTTTTGACAGTTTCTGCACAGTGGGGTTAAGAGCTGAGTGTGTGGGCTCTTCTGAGCTTTGCAGTTACATAGGGATTCAGTTGTCTGAAAAAAGGCGTTTATTTCGGGCTGAAAAACACGTTTTGAAAAAAGTGCTGTTACTGCCCCATAATTTACATGGGATTGACCAAACTTGCAGAAACATG
Source organism: Lepisosteus oculatus (assembly GCF_040954835.1). Lineage (NCBI taxonomy): Eukaryota > Metazoa > Chordata > Actinopteri > Semionotiformes > Lepisosteidae > Lepisosteus > Lepisosteus oculatus. The sequence goes on along the minus strand of NW_027167756.1, from coordinate 34,280 downwards.
TTTATTTCTGCTGAAAAACACGTTTTGACACTTTCTGCACAATGGGGTTAAGAGCAGAGTGTGTGGGCTCTTCTGAGCTTTGCAGTTACATAGGGATTCAGTTGTCTGAAAAAACACGTTTATTTCGGGCTGAAAAACACGTTTTGAAAAGAGTACTGTAACTGCCCCATAACTTACATGGGGTTGACCAAACTTGCAGAAACATGTTTATTTCTGCTGAAAAACACGTTTTGACACTTTCTGCACACTGGGGTTAAGAGCAGAGTGTGTGGGCTCTTCTGAGCCTTGCAGTTACATAGGGATTCAGTTGTCTGAAAAAACGCGTTTATTTCGGGCTGAAAAACACGTTTTGAAAAAACTGCTGTTACTGCCCCATAACTTACATGGGGTTGACCAAACTTGCAGAAACATGTTTATTTCTGCTGAAAAACACGTTTTGACACTTTCTGCACACTGGGGTTAAGAGCAGAGTGTGTGGGCTCTTCTGAGCCTTGCAGTTACATAGGGATTCAGTTGTCTGAAAAAGCGCGTTTATTTCGGGCTGAAAAACACGTTTTGAAAAAAGTGCTGTTACTGCCCCATAACTTACATGGGGTTGACCAAACTTGCAGAAACATGTTTATTTCTGCTGAAAAACATGTTTTGACACTTTCTGCACACTGGGGTTAAGAGCTGAGTGTGTGGGCTCTTCTGAGCTTTGCAGTTACATAGGGATTCAGTTGTCTGAAAAAACGCGTTTATTTCGGGCTGAAAAACACGTTTTGAAAAAAGTGCTGTTACTGCCCCATAACTTACATGGGGTTGACCAAACTTCCAGAAACATATTTATTTCTGCTGAAAAACACGTTTTGACACTTTCTGCACACTGGTGTTAAGAGCTGAGTGTGTTGGCTCTTCTGAGCTTTGCAGTTACATAGGGATTCAGTTGTCTGAAAAAAGGCGTTTATTTCGGGCTGAAAAACACGTTTTGAAAAGTGTATTGTAACTGCCCCATAACTTACATGGGGTTGACCAAACTTGCAGAAACATGTTTATTTCTGCTGAAAAACATGTGTTGACACTTTCTGCACACTGGGGTTAAGAGCTGAGTGTGTGGGCTCTTCTGAGCTTTGCAGTTACATAGGGATTCAGTTGTCTGAAAAAAGGCGTTTATTTCGGGCTGAAAAACACGTTTTGAAAAAAGTGCTGTAACTGCCCCATAACTTACATGGGGTTGACCAAACTTGCAGAAACATGTTTATTTCTGCTGAAAAACACGTTTTGACACTTTCTGCACACTGGGGTTAAGAGCAGAGTGTGTGGGCTCTTCTGAGCCTTGCAGTTACATAGGGATTCAGTTGTCTGAAAAAACGTGTTTATTTCGGGCTGAAAAACACGTTTTGAAAAGTGTACTGTAACTGCCCCATAACTTACATGGGGTTGACCAAACTTGCAGAAACATGTTTATTTCTGCTGAAAAACATGTTTTGACACTTTCTGCACAGTGGGGTTAAGAGCTGAGTGTGTGGGCTCTTCTGAGCCTTGCAGTTACATAGGGATTCAGTTGTCTGAAAAAACGTGTTTATTTCGGGCTGAAAAACACGTTTTGAAAAGTGTACTGTAACTGCCCCATAACTTACATGGGGTTGACCAAACTTGCAGAAACATGTTTATTTCTGTTGAAAAACATGTTTTGACACTTTCTGCACACTGGGGTTAAGAGCTGAGTGTGTGGGCTCTTCTGAGCTTTGCAGTTACATAGGGATTCAGTTGTCTGAAAAAACGCGTTTATTTCGGGCTGAAAAACACGTTTTGAAAAGAGTACTGTAACTGCCCCATAACTTACATGGGGTTGACCAAACTTGCAGAAACATGTTTATTTCTGCTGAAAAACACGTTTTGACACTTTCTGCACACTGGGGTTAAGAGCAGAGTGTGTGGGCTCTTCTGAGCCTTGCAGTTACATAGGGATTCAGTTGTCTGAAAAAACGCGTTTATTTCGGGCTGAAAAACACGTTTTGAAAAAAGTGCTGTTACTGCCCCATAACTTACATGGGGTTGACCAAACTTGCAGAAACATGTATATTTCTGCTGAAAAACATGTTTTGACACTTTCTGCAAACTGGGGTTAAGAGCTGAGTGTGTGGGCTCTTCTGAGCTTTGCAGTTACATAGGGATTCAGTTGTCTGAAAAAAGGCGTTTATTTCGGGCTGAAAAACACGTTTTGAAAAAAGTGCTGTTACTGCCCCATAACTTACATGGGGTTGACCAAACTTGCAGAAACATGTTTATTTCTGCTGAAAAACACGTTTTGACACTTTCTGCACACTGGGGTTAAGAGCAGAGTGTGTGGGCTCTTCTGAGCCTTGCAGTTACATAGGGATTCAGTTGTCTGAAAAAACGCGTTTATTTCGGGCTGAAAAACACGTTTTGAAAAAAGTGCTGTTACTGCCCCATAACTTACATGGGGTTGACCAAACTTGCAGAAACATGTTTATTTCTGCTGAAAAACACGTTTTGACACTTTCTGCACACTGGGGTTAAGAGCAGAGTGTGTGGGCTCTTCTAGCCTTGCAGTTACATAGGGATTCTGTTGTCTGAAAAAACGTGTTTATTTCGGGCTGAAAAACACGTTTTGAAAAGTGTACTGTAACTGCCCCATAACTTACATGGGGTTGACCAAACTTGCAGAAACATGTTTATTTCTGCTGAAAAACATGTTTTGACACTTTCTGCACAGTGGGGTTAAGAGCTGAGTGTGTGGGCTCTTCTGAGCTTTGCAGTTACATAGGGATTCAGTTGTCTGAAAAAACGCGTTTATTTCGGGCTGAAAAACACGTTTTGAAAAGTGTACTGTAACTGCCCCATAACTTACATGGGGTTGACCAAACTTGCAGAAACATGTTTATTTCTGCTGAAAAACATGTTTTGGCACTTTCTGCACACTGGGGTTAAGAGCTGAGTGTGTGGGCTCTTCTGAGCTTTGCAGTTACATAGGGATTCAGTTGTCTGAAAAAAGGCGTTTATTTCGGGCTGAAAAACACGTTTTGAAAAGTGTACTGTAACTGCCCCATAACTTACATGGGGTTGTCCAAACTTGCAGAAACATGTTTATTTCTGCTGAAAAACACGTTTTGACACTATCTGCACACTGGGGTTAAGAGCAGAGTGTGTGGGCTCTTCTGAGCCTTGCAGTTACATAGGGATTCAGTTGTCTGAAAAAACGCGTTTATTTCGGGCTGAAAAACACGTTTTGAAAAAAGTGCTGTTACTGCCCCATAACTTACATGGGGTTGACCAAACTTGCAGAAACATGTTTATTTCTGCTGAAAAACATGTTTTGACACTTTCTGCACACTGGGGTTAAGAGCTGAGTGTGTGGGCTCTTCTGAGCTTTGCAGTTACATAGGGATTCAGTTGTCTGAAAAAACGCGTTTATTTCGGGCTGAAAAACACGTTTTGAAAAAAGTGCTGTTACTGCCCCATAACTTACATGGGGTTGACCAAACTTCCAGAAACATATTTATTTCTGCTGAAAAACACGTTTTGACACTTTCTGCACACTGGTGTTAAGAGCTGAGTGTGTTGGCTCTTCTGAGCTTTGCAGTTACATAGGGATTCAGTTGTCTGAAAAAAGGCGTTTATTTCGGGCTGAAAAACACGTTTTGAAAAGTGTATTGTAACTGCCCCATAACTTACATGGGGTTGACCAAACTTGCAGAAACATGTTTATTTCTGCTGAAAAACATGTGTTGACACTTTCTGCACACTGGGGTTAAGAGCTGAGTGTGTGGGCTCTTCTGAGCTTTACAGTTACATAGGGATTCAGTTGTCTGAAAAAAGGCGTTTATTTCGGGCTGAAAAACACGTTTTGAAAAAAGTGCTGTAACTGCCCCATAACTTACATGGGGTTGACCAAACTTGCAGAAACATGTTTATTTCTGCTGAAAAACACGTTTTGACACTTTCTGCACACTGGGGTTAAGAGCAGAGTGTGTGGGCTCTTCTGAGCCTTGCAGTTACATAGGGATTCAGTTGTCTGAAAAAACGTGTTTATTTCGGGCTGAAAAACACGTTTTGAAAAGTGTACTGTAACTGCCCCATAACTTACATGGGGTTGACCAAACTTGCAGAAACATGTTTATTTCTGCTGAAAAACATGTTTTGACACTTTCTGCACAGTGGGGTTAAGAGCTGAGTGTGTGGGCTCTTCTGAGCCTTGCAGTTACATAGGGATTCAGTTGTCTGAAAAAACGTGTTTATTTCGGGCTGAAAAACACGTTTTGAAAAGTGTACTGTAACTGCCCCATAACTTACATGGGGTTGACCAAACTTGCAGAAACATGTTTATTTCTGTTGAAAAACATGTTTTGACACTTTCTGCACACTGGGGTTAAGAGCTGAGTGTGTGGGCTCTTCTGAGCTTTGCAGTTACATAGGGATTCAGTTGTCTGAAAAAACGCGTTTATTTCGGGCTGAAAAACACGTTTTGAAAAGAGTACTGTAACTGCCCCATAACTTACATGGGGTTGACCAAACTTGCAGAAACATGTTTATTTCTGTTGAAAAACATGTTTTGACACTTTCTGCACACTGGGGTTAAGAGCTGAGTGTGTGGGCTCTTCTGAGCTTTGCAGTTACATAGGGATTCAGTTGTCTGAAAAAACGCGTTTATTTCGGGCTGAAAAACACGTTTTGAAAAGAGTACTGTAACTGCCCCATAACTTACATGGGGTTGACCAAACTTGCAGAAACATGTTTATTTCTGTTGAAAAACATGTTTTGACACTTTCTGCACACTGGGGTTAAGAGCTGAGTGTGTGGGCTCTTCTGAGCTTTGCAGTTACATAGGGATTCAGTTGTCTGAAAAAACGCGTTTATTTCGGGCTGAAAAACACGTTTTGAAAAGTGTACTGTAACTGCCCCATAACTTACATGGGGTTGACCAAACTTGCAGAAACATGTTTATTTCTGTTGAAAAACATGTTTTGACACTTTCTGCACACTGGGGTTAAGAGCTGAGTGTGTGGGCTCTTCTGAGCTTTGCAGTTACATAGGGATTCAGTTGTCTGAAAAAACGCGTTTATTTCGGGCTGAAAAACACGTTTTGAAAAGAGTACTGTAACTGCCCCATAACTTACATGGGGTTGACCAAACTTGCAGAAACATGTTTATTTCTGCTGAAAAACACGTTTTGACACTTTCTGCACACTGGGGTTAAGAGCAGAGTGTGTGGGCTCTTCTGAGCCTTGCAGTTACATAGGGATTCAGTTGTCTGAAAAAACGCGTTTATTTCGGGCTGAAAAACACGTTTTGAAAAAAGTGCTGTTACTGCCCCATAACTTACATGGGGTTGACCAAACTTGCAGAAACATGTATATTTCTGCTGAAAAACATGTTTTGACACTTTCTGCAAACTGGGGTTAAGAGCTGAGTGTGTGGGCTCTTCTGAGCTTTGCAGTTACATAGGGATTCAGTTGTCTGAAAAAAGGCGTTTATTTCGGGCTGAAAAACACGTTTTGAAAAAAGTGCTGTTACTGCCCCATAACTTACATGGGGTTGACCAAACTTGCAGAAACATGTTTATTTCTGCTGAAAAACACGTTTTGACACTTTCTGCACACTGGGGTTAAGAGCAGAGTGTGTGGGCTCTTCTGAGCCTTGCAGTTACATAGGGATTCAGTTGTCTGAAAAAACGCGTTTATTTCGGGCTGAAAAACACGTTTTGAAAAAAGTGCTGTTACTGCCCCATAACTTACATGGGGTTGACCAAACTTGCAGAAACATGTTTATTTCTGCTGAAAAACACGTTTTGACACTTTCTGCACACTGGGGTTAAGAGCAGAGTGTGTGGGCTCTTCTAGCCTTGCAGTTACATAGGGATTCTGTTGTCTGAAAAAACGTGTTTATTTCGGGCTGAAAAACACGTTTTGAAAAGTGTACTGTAACTGCCCCATAACTTACATGGGGTTGACCAAACTTGCAGAAACATGTTTATTTCTGCTGAAAAACATGTTTTGACACTTTCTGCACAGTGGGGTTAAGAGCTGAGTGTGTGGGCTCTTCTGAGCTTTGCAGTTACATAGGGATTCAGTTGTCTGAAAAAACGCGTTTATTTCGGGCTGAAAAACACGTTTTGAAAAGTGTACTGTAACTGCCCCATAACTTACATGGGGTTGACCAAACTTGCAGAAACATGTTTATTTCTGCTGAAAAACATGTTTTGGCACTTTCTGCACACTGGGGTTAAGAGCTGAGTGTGTGGGCTCTTCTGAGCTTTGCAGTTACATAGGGATTCAGTTGTCTGAAAAAAGGCGTTTATTTCGGGCTGAAAAACACGTTTTGAAAAGTGTACTGTAACTGCCCCATAACTTACATGGGGTTGTCCAAACTTGCAGAAACATGTTTATTTCTGCTGAAAAACACGTTTTGACACTATCTGCACACTGGGGTTAAGAGCAGAGTGTGTGGGCTCTTCTGAGCCTTGCAGTTACATAGGGATTCAGTTGTCTGAAAAAACGCGTTTATTTCGGGCTGAAAAACACGTTTTGAAAAAAGTGCTGTTACTGCCCCATAACTTACATGGGGTTGACCAAACTTGCAGAAACATATTTATTTCTGCTGAAAAACACGTTTTGACACTTTCTGCACACTGGGGTTAAGAGCTGAGTGTGTGGGCTCTTCTGAGCCTTGCAGTTACATAGGGATTCAGTTGTCTGAAAAAACGCGTTTATTTCGGGCTGAAAAACACGTTTTGAAAAGTGTACTGTAACTGCCCCATAACTTACATGGGGTTGACCAAACTTGCAGAAACATGTTTATTTCTGCTGAAAAACATGTTTTGACACTTTCTGCACAGTGGGGTTAAGAGCTGAGTGTGTGGGCTCTTCTGAGCTTTGCAGTTACATAGGGATTCAGTTGTCTGAAAAAAGGCGTTTATTTCGGGCTGAAAAACACGTTTTGAAAAAAGTGCTGTTACTGCCCCATAACTTACATGGGGTTGACCAAACTTGCAGAAACATATTTATTTCTGCTGAAAAACACGTTTTGACACTTTCTGCACACTGGGGTTAAGAGCTGAGTGTGTTGGCTCTTCTGAGCTTTGCAGTTACATAGGGATTCAGTTGTCTGAAAAAAGGCGTTTATTTCGGGCTGAAAAACACGTTTTGAAAAGTGTATTGTAACTGCCCCATAACTTACATGGGGTTGACCAAACTTGCAGAAACATGTTTATTTCTGCTGAAAAACATGTGTTGACACTTTCTGCACACTGGGGTTAAGAGCTGAGTGTGTGGGCTCTTCTGAGCTTTGCAGTTACATAGGGATTCAGTTGTCTGAAAAAAGGCGTTTATTTCGGGCTGAAAAACACGTTTTGAAAAAAGTGCTGTAACTGCCCCATAACTTACATGGGGTTGACCAAACTTGCAGAAACATGTTTATTTCTGCTGAAAAACACGTTTTGACACTTTCTGCACACTGGGGTTAAGAGCAGAGTGTGTGGGCTCTTCTGAGCCTTGCAGTTACATAGGGATTCAGTTGTCTGAAAAAACGTGTTTATTTCGGGCTGAAAAACACGTTTTGAAAAGTGTACTGTAACTGCCCCATAACTTACATGGGGTTGACCAAACTTGCAGAAACATGTTTATTTCTGCTGAAAAACATGTTTTGACACTTTCTGCACAGTGGGGTTAAGAGCTGAGTGTGTGGGCTCTTCTGAGCCTTGCAGTTACATAGGGATTCAGTTGTCTGAAAAAACGTGTTTATTTCGGGCTGAAAAACACGTTTTGAAAAGTGTACTGTAACTGCCCCATAACTTACATGGGGTTGACCAAACTTGCAGAAACATGTTTATTTCTGTTGAAAAACATGTTTTGACACTTTCTGCACAGTGGGGTTAAGAGCTGAGTGTGTGGGCTCTTCTGAGCCTTGCAGTTACATAGGGATTCAGTTGTCTGAAAAAACGCGTTTATTTCGGGCTGAAAAACACGTTTTGAAAAAAGTGCTGTTACTGCCCCATAACTTACATGGGGTTGACCAAACTTGCAGAAACATGTTTATTTCTGCTGAAAAACATGTTTTGACACTTTCTGCACACTGGGGTTAAGAGCTGAGTGTGTGGGCTCTTCTGAGCTTTGCAGTTACATAGGGATTCAGTTGTCTGAAAAAACGCGTTTATTTCGGGCTGAAAAACACGTTCTGAAAAGAGTACTGTAACTGCCCCATAACTTACATGGGGTTGACCAAACTTGCAGAAACATGTTTATTTCTGCTGAAAAACACGTTTTGACACTTTCTGCACACTGGGGTTAAGAGCAGAGTGTGTGGGCTCTTCTGAGCCTTGCAGTTACATAGGGATTCAGTTGTCTGATAAAACGCGTTTATTTCGGGCTGAAAAACACGTTTTGAAAGAAGTGCTGTTACTGCCACATAACTTACATGGGGTTGACCAAACTTGCAGAAACATGTTTATTTCTGCTGAAAAACATGTTTTGACACTTTCTGCACACTGGGGTTAAGAGCTGAGTGTGTGGGCTCTTCTGAGCTTTGCAGTTACATAGGGATTCAGTTGTCTGAAAAAAGGCGTTTATTTCGGGCTGAAAAACACGTTTTGAAAAAAGTGCTGTTACTGCCCCATAACTTACATGGGGTTGACCAAACTTGCAGAAACATGTTTATTTCTGCTGAAAAACACGTTTTGACACTTTCTGCACACTGGGGTTAAGAGCAGAGTGTGTGGGCTCTTCTGAGCCTTGCAGTTACATAGGGATTCTGTTGTCTGAAAAAACGCGTTTATTTCGGGCTGAAAAACACGTTTTGAAAAAAGTGCTGTTACTGCCCCATAACTTACATGGGGTTGACCAAACTTGCAGAAACATGTTTATTTCTGCTGAAAAACACGTTTTGACACTTTCTGCACACTGGGGTTAAGAGCAGAGTGTGTGGGCTCTTCTGAGCCTTGCAGTTACATAGGGATTCAGTTGTCTGAAAAAGCGCGTTTATTTCGGGCTGAAAAACACGTTTTGAAAAAAGTGCTGTTACTGCCCCATAACTTACATGGGGTTGACCAAACTTGCAGAAACATGTTTATTTCTGCTGAAAAACACGTTTTGACACTTTCTGCACAGTGGGGTTAAGAGCTGAGTGTGTGGGCTCTTCTGAGCTTTGCAGTTACATAGGGATTCAGTTGTCTGAAAAAAGGCGTTTATTTCGGGCTGAAAAACACGTTTTGAAAAAAGTGCTGTTACTGCCCCATAACTTACATGGTGTTGACCAAACTTGCAGAAACATGTTTATTTCTGCTGAAAAACACGTTTTGACACTTTCTGCACACTGGGGTTAAGAGCAGAGTGTGTGGGCTCTTCTGAGCCTTGCAGTTACATAGGGATTCAGTTGTCTGAAAAAACGTGTTTATTTCGGGCTGAAAAACACGTTTTGAAAAGTGTACTGTAACTGCCCCATAACTTACATGGGGTTGACCAAACTTGCAGAAACATGTTTATTTCTGCTGAAAAACATGTTTTGACACTTTCTGCACAGTGGGGTTAAGAGCTGAGTGTGTGGGCTCTTCTGAGCCTTGCAGTTACATAGGGATTCAGTTGTCTGAAAAAACGTGTTTATTTCGGGCTGAAAAACAGGTTTTGAAAAGTGTACTGTAACTGCCCCATAACTTACATGGGGTTGACCAAACTTGCAGAAACATGTTTATTTCTGTTGAAAAACATGTTTTGACACTTTCTGCACAGTGGGGTTAAGAGCTGAGTGTGTGGGCTCTTCTGAGCCTTGCAGTTACATAGGGATTCAGTTGTCTGAAAAAAGGCGTTTATTTCGGGCTGAAAAACACGTTTTGAAAAAAGTGCTGTTACTGCCCCATAACTTACATGGGGTTGACCAAACTTGCAGAAACATGTTTATTTCTGCTGAAAAACACGTTTTGACACTTTCTGCACACTGGGGTTAAGAGCAGAGTGTGTGGGCTCTTCTGAGCCTTGCAGTTACATAGGGATTCAGTTGTCTGAAAAAACGCGTTTATTTCGGGCTGAAAAACACGTTTTGAAAAAAGTGCTGTTACTGCCCCATAACTTACATGGGGTTGACCAAACTTGCAGAAACATGTTTATTTCTGCTGAAAAACACGTTTTGACACTTTCTGCACACTGGGGTTAAGAGCAGAGTGTGTGGGCTCTTCTGAGCCTTGCAGTTACATAGGGATTCAGTTGTCTGAAAAAGCGCGTTTATTTCGGGCTGAAAAACACGTTTTGAAAAAAGTGCTGTTACTGCCCCATAACTTACATGGGGTTGACCAAACTTGCAGAAACATGTTTATTTCTGCTGAAAAACATGTTTTGACACTTTCTGCACACTGGGGTTAAGAGCTGAGTGTGTGGGCTCTTCTGAGCTTTGCAGTTACATAGGGATTCAGTTGTCTGAAAAAATGCGTTTATTTCGGGCTGAAAAACACGTTTTGAAAAAAGTGCTGTAACTGCCCCATAACTTACATGGGGTTGACCAAACTTCCAGAAACATGTTTTTTTCTGCTGAAAAACACGTTTTGACACTTTCTGCACAGTGGGGTTAAGAGCAGAGTGTGTGGGGTCTTCTAAGCCTTGCAGTTACATAGGGATTCAGTTGTCTGAAAAAACGTGTTTATTTCGGGCTGAAAAACAGGTTTTGAAAAGTGTACTGTAACTGCCCCATAACTTACATGGGGTTGACCAAACTTGCAGAAACATGTTTATTTCTGTTGAAAAACATGTTTTGACACTTTCTGCACAGTGGGGTTAAGAGCTGAGTGTGTGGGCTCTTCTGAGCCTTGCAGTTACATAGGGATTCAGTTGTCTGAAAAAACGCGTTTATTTCGGGCTGAAAAACACGTTTTGAAAAAAGTGCTGTTACTGCCCCATAACTTACATGGGGTTGACCAAACTTGCAGAAACATGTTTATTTCTGCTGAAAAACATGTTTTGACACTTTCTGCACACTGGGGTTAAGAGCTGAGTGTGTGGGCTCTTCTGAGCTTTGCAGTTACATAGGGATTCAGTTGTCTGAAAAAACGCGTTTATTTCGGGCTGAAAAACACGTTTTGAAAAAAGTGCTTTTACTGCCCCATAACTTACATGGGGTTGACCAAACTTGCAGAAACATGTTTATTTCTGCTGAAAAACACGTTTTGACACTTTCTGCACACTGGGGTTAAGAGCAGAGTGTGTGGGCTCTTCTGAGCCTTGCAGTTACATAGGGATTCAGTTGTCTGAAAAAACGCGTTTATTTCGGGCTGAAAAACACGTTTTGAAAAAAGTGCTGTAACTGCCCCATAACTTACATGGGGTTGACCAAACTTCCAGAAACATGTTTTTTTCTGCTGAAAAACACGTTTTGACACTTTCTGCACAGTGGGGTTAAGAGCAGAGTGTGTGGGCTCTTCTAAGCCTTTCAGTTACATAGGGATTCAGTTGTCTGAAAAAACGTGTTTATTTCGGGCTGAAAAACACGTTTTGAAAAGTGTACTGTAACTGCCCCATAACTTACATGGGGTTGACCAAACTTGCAGAAACATGTTTATTTCTGTTGAAAAACATGTTTTGACACTTTCTGCACAGTGGGGTTAAGAGCTGAGTGTGTGGGCTCTTCTGAGCCTTGCAGTTACATAGGGATTCAGTTGTCTGAAAAAACGCGTTTATTTCGGGCTGAAAAACACGTTTTGAAAAAAGTGCTGTTACTGCCCCATAACTTACATGGGGTTGACCAAACTTGCAGAAACATGTTTATTTCTGCTGAAAAACATGTTTTGACACTTTCTGCACACTGGGGTTAAGAGCTGAGTGTGTGGGCTCTTCTGAGCTTTGCAGTTACATAGGGATTCAGTTGTCTGAAAAAACCCGTTTATTTCGGGCTGAAAAACACGTTTTGAAAAGAGTACTGTAACTGCCCCATAACTTACATGGGGTTGACCAAACTTGCAGAAACATGTTTATTTCTGCTGAAAAACATGTTTTGACACTTTCTGCACAGTGGGGTTAAGAGCTGAGTGTGTGGGCTCTTCTGAGCCTTGCAGTTACATAGGGATTCAGTTGTCTGAAAAAACGTGTTTATTTCGGGCTGAAAAACAGGTTTTGAAAAGTGTACTGTAACTGCCCCATAACTTACATGGGGTTGACCAAACTTGCAGAAACATGTTTATTTCTGTTGAAAAACATGTTTTGACACTTTCTGCACAGTGGGGTTAAGAGCTGAGTGTGTGGGCTCTTCTGAGCCTTGCAGTTACATAGGGATTCAGTTGTCTGAAAAAAGGCGTTTATTTCGGGCTGAAAAACACGTTTTGAAAAAAGTGCTGTTACTGCCCCATAACTTACATGGGGTTGACCAAACTTGCAGAAACATGTTTATTTCTGCTGAAAAACACGTTTTGACACTTTCTGCACACTGGGGTTAAGAGCAGAGTGTGTGGGCTCTTCTGAGCCTTGCAGTTACATAGGGATTCAGTTGTCTGAAAAAACGCGTTTATTTCGGGCTGAAAAACACGTTTTGAAAAAAGTGCTGTAACTGCCCCATAACTTACATGGGGTTGACCAAACTTCCAGAAACATGTTTTTTTCTGCTGAAAAACACGTTTTGACACTTTCTGCACAGTGGGGTTAAGAGCAGAGTGTGTGGGCTCTTCTAAGCCTTTCAGTTACATAGGGATTCAGTTGTCTGAAAAAACGTGTTTATTTCGGGCTGAAAAACACGTTTTGAAAAGTGTACTGTAACTGCCCCATAACTTACATGGGGTTGACCAAACTTGCAGAAACATGTTTATTTCTGTTGAAAAACATGTTTTGACACTTTCTGCACAGTGGGGTTAAGAGCTGAGTGTGTGGGCTCTTCTGAGCCTTGCAGTTACATAGGGATTCAGTTGTCTGAAAAAACGCGTTTATTTCGGGCTGAAAAACACGTTTTGAAAAAAGTGCTGTTACTGCCCCATAACTTACATGGGGTTGACCAAACTTGCAGAAACATGTTTATTTCTGCTGAAAAACATGTTTTGACACTTTCTGCACACTGGGGTTAAGAGCTGAGTGTGTGGGCTCTTCTGAGCTTTGCAGTTACATAGGGATTCAGTTGTCTGAAAAAACCCGTTTATTTCGGGCTGAAAAACACGTTTTGAAAAGAGTACTGTAACTGCCCCATAACTTACATGGGGTTGACCAAACTTGCAGAAACATGTTTATTTCTGCTGAAAAACATGTTTTGACACTTTCTGCACAGTGGGGTTAAGAGCTGAGTGTGTGGGCTCTTCTGAGCCTTGCAGTTACATAGGGATTCAGTTGTCTGAAAAAACGTGTTTATTTCGGGCTGAAAAACAGGTTTTGAAAAGTGTACTGTAACTGCCCCATAACTTACATGGGGTTGACCAAACTTGCAGAAACATGTTTATTTCTGTTGAAAAACATGTTTTGACACTTTCTGCACAGTGGGGTTAAGAGCTGAGTGTGTGGGCTCTTCTGAGCCTTGCAGTTACATAGGGATTCAGTTGTCTGAAAAAAGGCGTTTATTTCGGGCTGAAAAACACGTTTTGAAAAAAGTGCTGTTACTGCCCCATAACTTACATGGGGTTGACCAAACTTGCAGAAACATGTTTATTTCTGCTGAAAAACACGTTTTGACACTTTCTGCACACTGGGGTTAAGAGCAGAGTGTGTGGGCTCTTCTGAGCCTTGCAGTTACATAGGGATTCAGTTGTCTGAAAAAACGCGTTTATTTCGGGCTGAAAAACACGTTTTGAAAAAAGTGCTGTTACTGCCCCATAACTTACATGGGGTTGACCAAACTTGCAGAAACATGTTTATTTCTGCTGAAAAACACGTTTTGACACTTTCTGCACACTGGGGTTAAGAGCAGAGTGTGTGGGCTCTTCTGAGCCTTGCAGTTACATAGGGATTCAGTTGTCTGAAAAAGCGCGTTTATTTCGGGCTGAAAAACACGTTTTGAAAAAAGTGCTGTTACTGCCCCATAACTTACATGGGGTTGACCAAACTTGCAGAAACATGTTTATTTCTGCTGAAAAACATGTTTTGACACTTTCTGCACACTGGGGTTAAGAGCTGAGTGTGTGGGCTCTTCTGAGCTTTGCAGTTACATAGGGATTCAGTTGTCTGAAAAAATGCGTTTATTTCGGGCTGAAAAACACGTTTTGAAAAAAGTGCTGTAACTGCCCCATAACTTACATGGGGTTGACCAAACTTCCAGAAACATGTTTTTTTCTGCTGAAAAACACGTTTTGACACTTTCTGCACAGTGGGGTTAAGAGCAGAGTGTGTGGGGTCTTCTAAGCCTTGCAGTTACATAGGGATTCAGTTGTCTGAAAAAACGTGTTTATTTCGGGCTGAAAAACACGTTTTGAAAAGTGTACTGTAACTGCCCCATAACTTACATGGGGTTGACCAAACTTGCAGAAACATGTTTATTTCTGTTGAAAAACATGTTTTGACACTTTCTGCACAGTGGGGTTAAGAGCTGAGTGTGTGGGCTCTTCTGAGCCTTGCAGTTACATAGGGATTCAGTTGTCTGAAAAAACGCGTTTATTTCGGGCTGAAAAACACGTTTTGAAAAAAGTGCTGTTACTGCCCCATAACTTACATGGGGTTGACCAAACTTGCAGAAACATGTTTATTTCTGCTGAAAAACATGTTTTGACACTTTCTGCACACTGGGGTTAAGAGCTGAGTGTGTGGGCTCTTCTGAGCTTTGCAGTTACATAGGGATTCAGTTGTCTGAAAAAACGCGTTTATTTCGGGCTGAAAAACACGTTTTGAAAAAAGTGCTTTTACTGCCCCATAACTTACATGGGGTTGACCAAACTTGCAGAAACATGTTTATTTCTGCTGAAAAACACGTTTTGACACTTTCTGCACACTGGGGTTAAGAGCAGAGTGTGTGGGCTCTTCTGAGCCTTGCAGTTACATAGGGATTCAGTTGTCTGAAAAAACGCGTTTATTTCGGGCTGAAAAACACGTTTTGAAAAAAGTGCTGTAACTGCCCCATAACTTACATGGGGTTGACCAAACTTCCAGAAACATGTTTTTTTCTGCTGAAAAACACGTTTTGACACTTTCTGCACAGTGGGGTTAAGAGCAGAGTGTGTGGGCTCTTCTAAGCCTTTCAGTTACATAGGGATTCAGTTGTCTGAAAAAACGTGTTTATTTCGGGCTGAAAAACACGTTTTGAAAAGTGTACTGTAACTGCCCCATAACTTACATGGGGTTGACCAAACTTGCAGAAACATGTTTATTTCTGTTGAAAAACATGTTTTGACACTTTCTGCACAGTGGGGTTAAGAGCTGAGTGTGTGGGCTCTTCTGAGCCTTGCAGTTACATAGGGATTCAGTTGTCTGAAAAAACGCGTTTATTTCGGGCTGAAAAACACGTTTTGAAAAAAGTGCTGTTACTGCCCCATAACTTACATGGGGTTGACCAAACTTGCAGAAACATGTTTATTTCTGCTGAAAAACATGTTTTGACACTTTCTGCACACTGGGGTTAAGAGCTGAGTGTGTGGGCTCTTCTGAGCTTTGCAGTTACATAGGGATTCAGTTGTCTGAAAAAACCCGTTTATTTCGGGCTGAAAAACACGTTTTGAAAAGAGTACTGTAACTGCCCCATAACTTACATGGGGTTGACCAAACTTGCAGAAACATGTTTATTTCTGCTGAAAAACACGTTTTGACACTTTCTGCACACTGGGGTTAAGAGCAGAGTGTGTGGGCTCTTCTGAGCCTTGCAGTTACATAGGGATTCAGTTGTCTGAAAAAACGCGTTTATTTCGGGCTGAAAAACACGTTTTGAAAAAAGTGCTGTTACTGCCCCATAACTTACATGGGGTTGACCAAACTTGCAGAAACATGTTTATTTCTGCTGAAAAACACGTTTTGACACTTTCTGCACACTGGGGTTAAGAGCAGAGTGTGTGGGCTCTTCTGAGCCTTGCAGTTACATAGGGATTCAGTTGTCTGAAAAAGCGCGTTTATTTCGGGCTGAAAAACACGTTTTGAAAAAAGTGCTGTTACTGCCCCATAACTTATATGGGGTTGACCAAACTTGCAGAAACATGTTTATTTCTGCTGAAAAACATGTTTTGACACTTTCTGCACACTGGGGTTAAGAGCTGAGTGTGTGGGCTCTTCTGAGCTTTGCAGTTACATAGGGATTCAGTTGTCTGAAAAAACGCGTTTATTTCGGGCTGAAAAACACGTTTTGAAAAAAGTGCTGTAACTGCCCCATAACTTACATGGGGTTGACCAAACTTCCAGAAACATGTTTATTTCTGCTGAAAAACACGTTTTGACACTTTCTGCACACTGGGGTTAAGAGCAGAGTGTGTGGGCTCTTCTGAGCCTTGCAGTTACATAGGGATTCAGTTGTCTGAAAAAACGCGTTTATTTCGGGCTGAAAAACACGTTTTGAAAAAAGTGCTGTTACTGCCCCAAAACTTACATAGGGTTGACCAAACTTGCAGAAACATGTTTATTTCTGCTGAAAAACACGTTTTGACACTTTCTGCACACTGGGGTTAAGAGCAGAGTGTGTGGGCTCTTCTGAGCCTTGCAGTTACATAGGGATTCAGTTGTCTGAAAAAGCGCGTTTATTTCGGGCTGAAAAACACGTTTTGAAAAAAGTGCTGTTACTGCCCCATAACTTACATGGGGTTGACCAAACTTGCAGAAACATGTTTATTTCTGCTGAAAAACATGTTTTGACACTTTCTGCACACTGGGGTTAAGAGCTGAGTGTGTGGGCTCTTCTGAGCTTTGCAGTTACATAGGGATTCAGTTGTCTGAAAAAAGGCGTTTATTTCGGGCTGAAAAACACGTTTTGAAAAAAGTGCTGTTACTGCCCCATAACTTACATGGGGTTGACCAAACTTGCAGAAACATGTTTATTTCTGCTGAAAAACACGTTTTGACACTTTCTGCACACTGGGGTTAAGAGCAGAGTGTGTGGGCTCTTCTGAGCCTTGCAGTTACATAGGGATTCAGTTGTCTGAAAAAACGCGTTTATTTCGGGCTGAAAAACACGTTTTGAAAAGTGTATTGTAACTGCCCCATAACTTACATGGGGTTGACCAAACTTGCAGAAACATGTTTATTTCTGCTGAAAAACACGTTTTGACACTTTCTGCACACTGGGGTTAAGAGCAGAGTGTGTGGGCTCTTCTGAGCCTTGCAGTTACATAGGGATTCTGTTGTCTGAAAAAACGCGTTTATTTCGGGCTGAAAAACACGTTTTGAAAAAAGTGCTGTTACTGCCCCATAACTTACATGGGGTTGACCAAACTTGCAGAAACATGTTTATTTCTGCTGAAAAACACGTTTTGACACTTTCTGCACACTGGGGTTAAGAGCAGAGTGTGTGGGCTCTTCTGAGCCTTGCAGTTACATAGGGATTCAGTTGTCTGAAAAAGCGCGTTTATTTCGGGCTGAAAAACACGTTTTGAAAAAAGTGCTGTTACTGCCCCATAACTTACATGGGGTTGACCAAACTTGCAGAAACATGTTTATTTCTGCTGAAAAACACGTTTTGACACTTTCTGCACAGTGAGGTTAAGAGCTGAGTGTGTGGGCTCTTCTGAGCTTTGCAGTTACATAGGGATTCAGTTGTCTGAAAAAAGGCGTTTATTTCGGGCTGAAAAACACGTTTTGAAAAAAGTGCTGTTACTGCCCCATAACTTACATGGTGTTGACCAAACTTGCAGAAACATGTTTATTTCTGCTGAAAAACACGTTTTGACACTTTCTGCACACTGGGGTTAAGAGCAGAGTGTGTGGGCTCTTCTGAGCCTTGCAGTTACATAGGGATTCAGTTGTCTGAAAAAACGTGTTTATTTCGGGCTGAAAAACACGTTTTGAAAAGTGTACTGTAACTGCCCCATAACTTACATGGGGTTGACCAAACTTGCAGAAACATGTTTATTTCTGCTGAAAAACATGTTTTGACACTTTCTGCACAGTGGGGTTAAGAGCTGAGTGTGTGGGCTCTTCTGAGCCTTGCAGTTACATAGGGATTCAGTTGTCTGAAAAAACGTGTTTATTTCGGGCTGAAAAACAGGTTTTGAAAAGTGTACTGTAACTGCCCCATAACTTACATGGGGTTGACCAAACTTGCAGAAACATGTTTATTTCTGTTGAAAAACATGTTTTGACACTTTCTGCACAGTGGGGTTAAGAGCTGAGTGTGTGGGCTCTTCTGAGCCTTGCAGTTACATAGGGATTCAGTTGTCTGAAAAAACGCGTTTATTTCGGGCTGAAAAACACGTTTTGAAAAAAGTGCTGTTACTGCCCCATAACTTACATGGGGTTGACCAAACTTGCAGAAACATGTTTATTTCTGCTGAAAAACACGTTTTGACACTTTCTGCACACTGGGGTTAAGAGCAGAGTGTGTGGGCTCTTCTGAGCCTTGCAGTTACATAGGGATTCAGTTGTCTGAAAAAACGCGTTTATTTCGGGCTGAAAAACACGTTTTGAAAAAAGTGCTGTTACTGCCCCATAACTTACATGGGGTTGACCAAACTTGCAGAAACATGTTTATTTCTGCTGAAAAACACGTTTTGACACTTTCTGCACACTGGGGTTAAGAGCAGAGTGTGTGGGCTCTTCTGAGCCTTGCAGTTACATAGGGATTCAGTTGTCTGAAAAAGCGCGTTTATTTCGGGCTGAAAAACACGTTTTGAAAAAAGTGCTGTTACTGCCCCATAACTTACATGGGGTTGACCAAACTTGCAGAAACATGTTTATTTCTGCTGAAAAACATGTTTTGACACTTTCTGCACACTGGGGTTAAGAGCTGAGTGTGTGGGCTCTTCTGAGCTTTGCAGTTACATAGGGATTCAGTTGTCTGAAAAAATGTGTTTATTTCGGGCTGAAAAACACGTTTTGAAAAAAGTGCTGTAACTGCCCCATAACTTACATGGGGTTGACCAAACTTCCAGAAACATGTTTTTTTCTGCTGAAAAACACGTTTTGACACTTTCTGCACAGTGGGGTTAAGAGCAGAGTGTGTGGGCTCTTCTAAGCCTTGCAGTTACATAGGGATTCAGTTGTCTGAAAAAACGTGTTTATTTCGGGCTGAAAAACACGTTTTGAAAAGTGTACTGTAACTGCCCCATAACTTACATGGGGTTGACCAAACTTGCAGAAACATGTTTATTTCTGTTGAAAAACATGTTTTGACACTTTCTGCACAGTGGGGTTAAGAGCTGAGTGTGTGGGCTCTTCTGAGCCTTGCAGTTACATAGGGATTCAGTTGTCTGAAAAAACGCGTTTATTTCGGGCTGAAAAACACGTTTTGAAAAAAGTGCTGTTACTGCCCCATCACTTACATGGGGTTGACCAAACTTGCAGAAACATGTTTATTTCTGCTGAAAAACATGTTTTGACACTTTCTGCACACTGGGGTTAAGAGCTGAGTGTGTGGGCTCTTCTGAGCTTTGCAGTTACATAGGGATTCAGTTGTCTGAAAAAACGCGTTTATTTCGGGCTGAAAAACACGTTTTGAAAAGAGTACTGTAACTGCCCCATAACTTACATGGGGTTGACCAAACTTGCAGAAACATGTTTATTTCTGCTGAAAAACACGTTTTGACACTTTCTGCACACTGGGGTTAAGAGCAGAGTGTGTGGGCTCTTCTGAGCCTTGCAGTTACATAGGGATTCAGTTGTCTGAAAAAACGCGTTTATTTCGGGCTGAAAAACATGTTTTGAAAAAAGTGCTGTTACTGCCCCATAACTTACATGGGGTTGACCAAACTTGCAGAAACATGTTTATTTCTGCTGAAAAACACGTTTTGACACACTTCTGCACACTGGGGTTAAGAGCAGAGTGTGTGGGCTCTTCTGAGCCTTGCAGTTACATAGGGATTCAGTTGTCTGAAAAAGCGCGTTTATTTCGGGCTGAAAAACACGTTTTGAAAAAAGTGCTGTTACTGCCCCATAACTTATATGGGGTTGACCAAACTTGCAGAAACATGTTTATTTCTGCTGAAAAACATGTTTTGACACTTTCTGCACACTGGGGTTAAGAGCTGAGTGTGTGGGCTCTTCTGAGCTTTGCAGTTACATAGGGATTCAGTTGTCTGAAAAAACGCGTTTATTTCGGGCTGAAAAACACGTTTTGAAAAAAGTGCTGTTACTGCCCCATAACTTACATGGGGTTGACCAAACTTGCAGAAACATGTTTATTTCTGCTGAAAAACACGTTTTGACACTTTCTGCACACTGGGGTTAAGAGCAGAGTGTGTGGGCTCTTCTGAGCCTTGCAGTTACATAGGGATTCAGTTGTCTGAAAAAACGCGTTTATTTCGGGCTGAAAAACACGTTTTGAAAAAAGTGCTGTAACTGCCCCATAACTTACATGGGGTTGACCAAACTTCCAGAAACATGTTTTTTTCTGCTGAAAAACACGTTTTGACACTTTCTGCACAGTGGGGTTAAGAGCAGAGTGTGTGGGCTCTTCTAAGCCTTGCAGTTACATAGGGATTCAGTTGTCTGAAAAAACGTGTTTATTTCGGGCTGAAAAACACGTTTTGAAAAGTGTACTGTAACTGCCCCATAACTTACATGGGGTTGACCAAACTTGCAGAAACATGTTTATTTCTGTTGAAAAACATGTTTTGACACTTTCTGCACAGTGGGGTTAAGAGCTGAGTGTGTGGGCTCTTCTGAGCCTTGCAGTTACATAGGGATTCAGTTGTCTGAAAAAACGCGTTTATTTCGGGCTGAAAAACACGTTTTGAAAAAAGTGCTGTTACTGCCCCATAACTTACATGGGGTTGACCAAACTTGCAGAAACATGTTTATTTCTGCTGAAAAACATGTTTTGACACTTTCTGCACACTGGGGTTAAGAGCTGAGTGTGTGGGCTCTTCTGAGCTTTGCAGTTACATAGGGATTCAGTTGTCTGAAAAAACGTGTTTATTTCGGGCTGAAAAACACGTTTTGAAAAGTGTACTGTAACTGCCCCATAACTTACATGGGGTTGACCAAACTTGCAGAAACATGTTCATTTCTGTTGAAAAACATGTTTTGACACTTTCTGCACAGTGGGGTTAAGAGCTGAGTGTGTGGGCTCTTCTGAGCCTTGCAGTTACATAGGGATTCAGTTGTCTGAAAAAACGCGTTTATTTCGGGCTGAAAAACACGTTTTGAAAAAAGTGCTGTTACTGCCCCATAACTTACATGGGGTTGACCAAACTTGCAGAAACATGTTTATTTCTGCTGAAAAACATGTTTTGACACTTTCTGCACACTGGGGTTAAGAGCTGAGTGTGTGGGCTCTTCTGAGCTTTGCAGTTACATAGGGATTCAGTTGTCTGAAAAAACGCGTTTATTTCGGGCTGAAAAACACGTTTTGAAAAGAGTACTGTAACTGCCCCATAACTTACATGGGGTTGACCAAACTTGCAGAAACATGTTTATTTCTGCTGAAAAACACGTTTTGACACTTTCTGCACACTGGGGTTAAGAGCAGAGTGTGTGGGCTCTTCTGAGCCTTGCAGTTACATAGGGATTCAGTTGTCTGAAAAAACGCGTTTATTTCGGGCTGAAAAACACGTTTTGAAAAAAGTGCTGTTACTGCCCCATAACTTACATGGGGTTGACCAAACTTGCAGAAACATGTTTATTTCTGCTGAAAAACACGTTTTGACACTTTCTGCACACTGGAGTTAAGAGCAGAGTGTGTGGGCTCTTCTGAGCCTTGCAGTTACATAGGGATTCAGTTGTCTGAAAAAACGCGTTTATTTCGGGCTGAAAAACACGTTTTGAAAAGTGTATTGTAACTGCCCCATAACTTACATGGGGTTGACCAAACTTGCAGAAACATGTTTATTTCTGCTGAAAAACACGTTTTGACACTTTCTGCACACTGGGGTTAAGAGCAGAGTGTGTGGGCTCTTCTGAGCCTTGCAGTTACATAGGGATTCTGTTGTCTGAAAAAACGCGTTTATTTCGGGCTGAAAAACACGTTTTGAAAAAAGTGCTGTTACTGCCCCATAACTTACATGGGGTTGACCAAACTTGCAGAAACATGTTTATTTCTGCTGAAAAACACGTTTTGACACTTTCTGCACACTGGGGTTAAGAGCAGAGTGTGTGGGCTCTTCTGAGCCTTGCAGTTACATAGGGATTCAGTTGTCTGAAAAAGCGCGTTTATTTCGGGCTGAAAAACACGTTTTGAAAAAAGTGCTGTTACTGCCCCATAACTTACATGGGGTTGACCAAACTTGCAGAAACATGTTTATTTCTGCTGAAAAACACGTTTTGACACTTTCTGCACAGTGGGGTTAGAGCTGAGTGTGTGGGCTCTTCTGAGCTTTGCAGTTACATAGGGATTCAGTTGTCTGAAAAAAGGCGTTTATTTCGGGCTGAAAAACACGTTTTGAAAAAAGTGCTGTTACTGCCCCATAACTTACATGGTGTTGACCAAACTTGCAGAAACATGTTTATTTCTGCTGAAAAACACGTTTTGACACTTTCTGCACACTGGGGTTAAGAGCAGAGTGTGTGGGCTCTTCTGAGCCTTGCAGTTACATAGGGATTCAGTTGTCTGAAAAAACGTGTTTATTTCGGGCTGAAAAACACGTTTTGAAAAGTGTACTGTAACTGCCCCATAACTTACATGGGGTTGACCAAACTTGCAGAAACATGTTTATTTCTGCTGAAAAACATGTTTTGACACTTTCTGTACAGTGGGGTTAAGAGCTGAGTGTGTGGGCTCTTCTGAGCCTTGCAGTTACATAGGGATTCAGTTGTCTGAAAAAACGTGTTTATTTCGGGCTGAAAAACAGGTTTTGAAAAGTGTACTGTAACTGCCCCATAACTTACATGGGGTTGACCAAACTTGCAGAAACATGTTTATTTCTGTTGAAAAACATGTTTTGACACTTTCTGCACAGTGGGGTTTAGAGCTGAGTGTGTGGGCTCTTCTGAGCCTTGCAGTTACATAGGGATTCAGTTGTCTGAAAAAACGCGTTTATTTCGGGCTGAAAAACACGTTTTGAAAAAAGTGCTGTTACTGCCCCATAACTTACATGGGGTTGACCAAACTTGCAGAAACATGTTTATTTCTGCTGAAAAACACGTTTTGACACTTTCTGCACACTGGGGTTAAGAGCAGAGTGTGTGGGCTCTTCTGAGCCTTGCAGTTACATAGGGATTCAGTTGTCTGAAAAAACGCGTTTATTTCGGGCTGAAAAACACGTTTTGAAAAAAGTGCTGTTACTGCCCCATAACTTACATGGGGTTGACCAAACTTGCAGAAACATGTTTATTTCTGCTGAAAAACACGTTTTGACACTTTCTGCACACTGGGGTTAAGAGCAGAGTGTGTGGGCTCTTCTGAGCCTTGCAGTTACATAGGGATTCAGTTGTCTGAAAAAGCGCGTTTATTTCGTGCTGAAAAACACGTTTTGAAAAAAGTGCTGTTACTGCCCCATAACTTACATGGGGTTGACCAAACTTGCAGAAACATGTTTATTTCTGCTGAAAAACATGTTTTGACACTTTCTGCACACTGGGGTTAAGAGCTGAGTGTGTGGGCTCTTCTGAGCTTTGCAGTTACATAGGGATTCAGTTGTCTGAAAAAACGCGTTTATTTCGGGCTGAAAAACACGTTTTGAAAAAAGTGCTGTTACTGCCCCATAACTTACATGGGGTTGACCAAACTTGCAGAAACATGTTTATTTCTGCTGAAAAACACGTTTTGACACTTTCTGCACACTGGGGTTAAGAGCAGAGTGTGTGGGCTCTTCTGAGCCTTGCAGTTACATAGGGATTCAGTTGTCTGAAAAAACGCGTTTATTTCGGGCTGAAAAACACGTTTTGAAAAAAGTGCTGTAACTGCCCCATAACTTACATGGGGTTGACCAAACTTGCAGAAACATGTTTATTTCTGTTGAAAAACATGTTTTGACACTTTCTGCACAGTGGGGTTTAGAGCTGAGTGTGTGGGCTCTTCTGAGCCTTGCAGTTACATAGGGATTCAGTTGTCTGAAAAAGCGCGTTTATTTCGTGCTGAAAAACACGTTTTGAAAAAAGTGCTGTTACTGCCCCATAACTTACATGGGGTTGACCAAACTTGCAGAAACATGTTTATTTCTGCTGAAAAACATGTTTTGACACTTTCTGCACACTGGGGTTAAGAGCTGAGTGTGTGGGCTCTTCTGAGCTTTGCAGTTACATAGGGATTCAGTTGTCTGAAAAAATGCGTTTATTTCGGGCTGAAAAACACGTTTTGAAAAAAGTGCTGTAACTGCCCCATAACTTACATGGGGTTGACCAAACTTCCAGAAACATGTTTTTTTCTGCTGAAAAACACGTCTTGACACTTTCTGCACAGTGGGGTTAAGAGCAGAGTGTGTGGGCTCTTCTAAGCCTTGCAGTTACATAGGGATTCAGTTGTCTGAAAAAACGTGTTTATTTCGGGCTGAAAAACACGTTTTGAAAAGTGTACTGTAACTGCCCCATAACTTACATGGGGTTGACCAAACTTGCAGAAACATGTTTATTTCTGTTGAAAAACATGTTTTGACACTTTCTGCACAGTGGGGTTAAGAGCTGAGTGTGTGGGCTCTTCTGAGCCTTGCAGTTACATAGGGATTCAGTTGTCTGAAAAAACGCGTTTATTTCGGGCTGAAAAACACGTTTTGAAAAAAGTGCTGTTACTGCCCCATAACTTACATGGGGTTGACCAAACTTGCAGAAACATGTTTATTTCTGCTGAAAAACATGTTTTGACACTTTCTGCACACTGGGGTTAAGAGCTGAGTGTGTGGGCTCTTCTGAGCTTTGCAGTTACATAGGGATTCAGTTGTCTGAAAAAACGCGTTTATTTCGGGCTGAAAAACACGTTTTGAAAAGAGTACTGTACCTGCCCCATAACTTACATGGGGTTGACCAAACTTGCAGAAACATGTTTATTTCTGCTGAAAAACACGTTTTGACACTTTCTGCACACTGGGGTTAAGAGCAGAGTGTGTGGGCTCTTCTGAGCCTTGCAGTTACATAGGGATTCAGTTGTCTGAAAAAACGCGTTTATTTCGGGCTGAAAAACATGTTTTGAAAAAAGTGCTGTTACTGCCCCATAACTTACATGGGGTTGACCAAACTTGCAGAAACATGTTTATTTCTGCTGAAAAACACGTTTTGACACTTTCTGCACACTGGGGTTAAGAGCAGAGTGTGTGGGCTCTTCTGAGCCTTGCAGTTACATAGGGATTCAGTTGTCTGAAAAAGCGCGTTTATTTCGGGCTGAAAAACACGTTTTGAAAAAAGTGCTGTTACTGCCCCATAACTTA
The DNA here is from genome assembly GCF_040954835.1 of Lepisosteus oculatus. Lineage (NCBI taxonomy): Eukaryota > Metazoa > Chordata > Actinopteri > Semionotiformes > Lepisosteidae > Lepisosteus > Lepisosteus oculatus. The sequence goes on along the minus strand of NW_027167756.1, from coordinate 8,974 downwards.
TATGGGGTTGACCAAACTTGCAGAAACATGTTTATTTCTGCTGAAAAACATGTTTTGACACTTTCTGCACACTGGGGTTAAGAGCTGAGTGTGTGGGCTCTTCTGAGCTTTGCAGTTACATAGGGATTCAGTTGTCTGAAAAAACGCGTTTATTTCGGGCTGAAAAACACGTTTTGAAAAAAGTGCTGTTACTGCCCCATAACTTACATGGGGTTGACCAAACTTGCAGAAACATGTTTATTTCTGCTGAAAAACACGTTTTGACACTTTCTGCACACTGGGGTTAAGAGCAGAGTGTGTGGGCTCTTCTGAGCCTTGCAGTTACATAGGGATTCAGTTGTCTGAAAAAACGCGTTTATTTCGGGCTGAAAAACACGTTTTGAAAAAAGTGCTGTAACTGCCCCATAACTTACATGGGGTTGACCAAACTTCCAGAAACATGTTTTTTTCTGCTGAAAAACACGTTTTGACACTTTCTGCACAGTGGGGTTAAGAGCAGAGTGTGTGGGCTCTTCTAAGCCTTGCAGTTACATAGGGATTCAGTTGTCTGAAAAAACGTGTTTATTTCGGGCTGAAAAACACGTTTTGAAAAGTGTACTGTAACTGCCCCATAACTTACATGGGGTTGACCAAACTTGCAGAAACATGTTTATTTCTGTTGAAAAACATGTTTTGACACTTTCTGCACAGTGGGGTTAAGAGCTGAGTGTGTGGGCTCTTCTGAGCCTTGCAGTTACATAGGGATTCAGTTGTCTGAAAAAACGCGTTTATTTCGGGCTGAAAAACACGTTTTGAAAAAAGTGCTGTTACTGCCCCATAACTTACATGGGGTTGACCAAACTTGCAGAAACATGTTTATTTCTGCTGAAAAACATGTTTTGACACTTTCTGCACACTGGGGTTAAGAGCTGAGTGTGTGGGCTCTTCTGAGCTTTGCAGTTACATAGGGATTCAGTTGTCTGAAAAAACGTGTTTATTTCGGGCTGAAAAACACGTTTTGAAAAGTGTACTGTAACTGCCCCATAACTTACATGGGGTTGACCAAACTTGCAGAAACATGTTTATTTCTGTTGAAAAACATGTTTTGACACTTTCTGCACAGTGGGGTTAAGAGCTGAGTGTGTGGGCTCTTCTGAGCCTTGCAGTTACATAGGGATTCAGTTGTCTGAAAAAACGCGTTTATTTCGGGCTGAAAAACACGTTTTGAAAAAAGTGCTGTTACTGCCCCATAACTTACATGGGGTTGACCAAACTTGCAGAAACATGTTTATTTCTGCTGAAAAACACGTTTTGACACTTTCTGCACACTGGGGTTAAGAGCAGAGTGTGTGGGCTCTTCTGAGCCTTGCAGTTACATAGGGATTCAGTTGTCTGAAAAAGCGCGTTTATTTCGGGCTGAAAAACACGTTTTGAAAAAAGTGCTGTTACTGCCCCATAACTTACATGGGGTTGACCAAACTTGCAGAAACATGTTTATTTCTGCTGAAAAACACGTTTTGACACTTTCTGCACAGTGGGGTTAAGAGCTGAGTGTGTGGGCTCTTCTGAGCTTTGCAGTTACATAGGGATTCAGTTGTCTGAAAAAAGGCGTTTATTTCGGGCTGAAAAACACGTTTTGAAAAAAGTGCTGTTACTGCCCCATAACTTACATGGTGTTGACCAAACTTGCAGAAACATGTTTATTTCTGCTGAAAAACACGTTTTGACACTTTCTGCACACTGGGGTTAAGAGCAGAGTGTGTGGGCTCTTCTGAGCCTTGCAGTTACATAGGGATTCTGTTGTCTGAAAAAACGCGTTTATTTCGGGCTGAAAAACACGTTTTGAAAAAAGTGCTGTTACTGCCCCATAACTTACATGGGGTTGACCAAACTTGCAGAAACATGTTTATTTCTGCTGAAAAACACGTTTTGACACTTTCTGCACACTGGGGTTAAGAGCAGAGTGTGTGGGCTCTTCTGAGCCTTGCAGTTACATAGGGATTCAGTTGTCTGAAAAAGCGCGTTTATTTCGGGCTGAAAAACACGTTTTGAAAAAAGTGCTGTTACTGCCCCATAACTTACATGGGGTTGACCAAACTTGCAGAAACATGTTTATTTCTGCTGAAAAACACGTTTTGACACTTTCTGCACAGTGGGGTTAGAGCTGAGTGTGTGGGCTCTTCTGAGCTTTGCAGTTACATAGGGATTCAGTTGTCTGAAAAAAGGCGTTTATTTCGGGCTGAAAAACACGTTTTGAAAAAAGTGCTGTTACTGCCCCATAACTTACATGGTGTTGACCAAACTTGCAGAAACATGTTTATTTCTGCTGAAAAACACGTTTTGACACTTTCTGCACACTGGGGTTAAGAGCAGAGTGTGTGGGCTCTTCTGAGCCTTGCAGTTACATAGGGATTCAGTTGTCTGAAAAAACGTGTTTATTTCGGGCTGAAAAACACGTTTTGAAAAGTGTACTGTAACTGCCCCATAACTTACATGGGGTTGACCAAACTTGCAGAAACATGTTTATTTCTGCTGAAAAACATGTTTTGACACTTTCTGTACAGTGGGGTTAAGAGCTGAGTGTGTGGGCTCTTCTGAGCCTTGCAGTTACATAGGGATTCAGTTGTCTGAAAAAACGTGTTTATTTCGGGCTGAAAAACAGGTTTTGAAAAGTGTACTGTAACTGCCCCATAACTTACATGGGGTTGACCAAACTTGCAGAAACATGTTTATTTCTGTTGAAAAACATGTTTTGACACTTTCTGCACAGTGGGGTTTAGAGCTGAGTGTGTGGGCTCTTCTGAGCCTTGCAGTTACATAGGGATTCAGTTGTCTGAAAAAACGCGTTTATTTCGGGCTGAAAAACACGTTTTGAAAAAAGTGCTGTTACTGCCCCATAACTTACATGGGGTTGACCAAACTTGCAGAAACATGTTTATTTCTGCTGAAAAACACGTTTTGACACTTTCTGCACACTGGGGTTAAGAGCAGAGTGTGTGGGCTCTTCTGAGCCTTGCAGTTACATAGGGATTCAGTTGTCTGAAAAAACGCGTTTATTTCGGGCTGAAAAACACGTTTTGAAAAAAGTGCTGTTACTGCCCCATAACTTACATGGGGTTGACCAAACTTGCAGAAACATGTTTATTTCTGCTGAAAAACACGTTTTGACACTTTCTGCACACTGGGGTTAAGAGCAGAGTGTGTGGGCTCTTCTGAGCCTTGCAGTTACATAGGGATTCAGTTGTCTGAAAAAGCGCGTTTATTTCGTGCTGAAAAACACGTTTTGAAAAAAGTGCTGTTACTGCCCCATAACTTACATGGGGTTGACCAAACTTGCAGAAACATGTTTATTTCTGCTGAAAAACATGTTTTGACACTTTCTGCACACTGGGGTTAAGAGCTGAGTGTGTGGGCTCTTCTGAGCTTTGCAGTTACATAGGGATTCAGTTGTCTGAAAAAATGCGTTTATTTCGGGCTGAAAAACACGTTTTGAAAAAAGTGCTGTAACTGCCCCATAACTTACATGGGGTTGACCAAACTTCCAGAAACATGTTTTTTTCTGCTGAAAAACACGTCTTGACACTTTCTGCACAGTGGGGTTAAGAGCAGAGTGTGTGGGCTCTTCTAAGCCTTGCAGTTACATAGGGATTCAGTTGTCTGAAAAAACGTGTTTATTTCGGGCTGAAAAACACGTTTTGAAAAGTGTACTGTAACTGCCCCATAACTTACATGGGGTTGACCAAACTTGCAGAAACATGTTTATTTCTGTTGAAAAACATGTTTTGACACTTTCTGCACAGTGGGGTTAAGAGCTGAGTGTGTGGGCTCTTCTGAGCCTTGCAGTTACATAGGGATTCAGTTGTCTGAAAAAACGCGTTTATTTCGGGCTGAAAAACACGTTTTGAAAAAAGTGCTGTTACTGCCCCATAACTTACATGGGGTTGACCAAACTTGCAGAAACATGTTTATTTCTGCTGAAAAACATGTTTTGACACTTTCTGCACACTGGGGTTAAGAGCTGAGTGTGTGGGCTCTTCTGAGCTTTGCAGTTACATAGGGATTCAGTTGTCTGAAAAAACGCGTTTATTTCGGGCTGAAAAACACGTTTTGAAAAGAGTACTGTACCTGCCCCATAACTTACATGGGGTTGACCAAACTTGCAGAAACATGTTTATTTCTGCTGAAAAACACGTTTTGACACTTTCTGCACACTGGGGTTAAGAGCAGAGTGTGTGGGCTCTTCTGAGCCTTGCAGTTACATAGGGATTCAGTTGTCTGAAAAAACGCGTTTATTTCGGGCTGAAAAACATGTTTTGAAAAAAGTGCTGTTACTGCCCCATAACTTACATGGGGTTGACCAAACTTGCAGAAACATGTTTATTTCTGCTGAAAAACACGTTTTGACACTTTCTGCACACTGGGGTTAAGAGCAGAGTGTGTGGGCTCTTCTGAGCCTTGCAGTTACATAGGGATTCAGTTGTCTGAAAAAGCGCGTTTATTTCGGGCTGAAAAACACGTTTTGAAAAAAGTGCTGTTACTGCCCCATAACTTATATGGGGTTGACCAAACTTGCAGAAACATGTTTATTTCTGCTGAAAAACATGTTTTGACACTTTCTGCACACTGGGGTTAAGAGCTGAGTGTGTGGGCTCTTCTGAGCTTTGCAGTTACATAGGGATTCAGTTGTCTGAAAAAACGCGTTTATTTCGGGCTGAAAAACACGTTTTGAAAAAAGTGCTGTTACTGCCCCATAACTTACATGGGGTTGACCAAACTTGCAGAAACATGTTTATTTCTGCTGAAAAACACGTTTTGACACTTTCTGCACACTGGGGTTAAGAGCAGAGTGTGTGGGCTCTTCTGAGCCTTGCAGTTACATAGGGATTCAGTTGTCTGAAAAAACGCGTTTATTTCGGGCTGAAAAACACGTTTTGAAAAAAGTGCTGTAACTGCCCCATAACTTACATGGGGTTGACCAAACTTCCAGAAACATGTTTTTTTCTGCTGAAAAACACGTTTTGACACTTTCTGCACAGTGGGGTTAAGAGCAGAGTGTGTGGGCTCTTCTAAGCCTTGCAGTTACATAGGGATTCAGTTGTCTGAAAAAACGTGTTTATTTCGGGCTGAAAAACACGTTTTGAAAAGTGTACTGTAACTGCCCCATAACTTACATGGGGTTGACCAAACTTGCAGAAACATGTTTATTTCTGTTGAAAAACATGTTTTGACACTTTCTGCACAGTGGGGTTAAGAGCTGAGTGTGTGGGCTCTTCTGAGCCTTGCAGTTACATAGGGATTCAGTTGTCTGAAAAAACGCGTTTATTTCGGGCTGAAAAACACGTTTTGAAAAAAGTGCTGTTACTGCCCCATAACTTACATGGGGTTGACCAAACTTGCAGAAACATGTTTATTTCTGCTGAAAAACATGTTTTGACACTTTCTGCACACTGGGGTTAAGAGCTGAGTGTGTGGGCTCTTCTGAGCTTTGCAGTTACATAGGGATTCAGTTGTCTGAAAAAACGTGTTTATTTCGGGCTGAAAAACACGTTTTGAAAAGTGTACTGTAACTGCCCCATAACTTACATGGGGTTGACCAAACTTGCAGAAACATGTTTATTTCTGTTGAAAACATGTTTTGACACTTTCTGCACAGTGGGGTTAAGAGCTGAGTGTGTGGGCTCTTCTGAGCCTTGCAGTTACATAGGGATTCAGTTGTCTGAAAAAACGCGTTTATTTCGGGCTGAAAACACGTTTTGAAAAAAGTGCTGTTACACTGCCCCATAACTTACATGGGGTTGACCAAACTTGCAGAAACATGTTTATTTCTGCTGAAAAACACGTTTTGACACTTTCTGCACACTGGGGTTAAGAGCAGAGTGTGTGGGCTCTTCTGAGCCTTGCAGTTACATAGGGATTCAGTTGTCTGAAAAAGCGCGTTTATTTCGGGCTGAAAAACACGTTTTGAAAAAAGTGCTGTTACTGCCCCATAACTTACATGGGGTTGACCAAACTTGCAGAAACATGTTTATTTCTGCTGAAAAACACGTTTTGACACTTTCTGCACAGTGGGGTTAAGAGCTGAGTGTGTGGGCTCTTCTGAGCTTTGCAGTTACATAGGGATTCAGTTGTCTGAAAAAAGGCGTTTATTTCGGGCTGAAAAACACGTTTGAAAAAAGTGCTGTTACTGCCCCATAACTTACATGGTGTTGACCAAACTTGCAGAAACATGTTTATTTCTGCTGAAAAACACGTTTTGACACTTTCTGCACACTGGGGTTAAGAGCAGAGTGTGTGGGCTCTTCTGAGCCTTGCAGTTACATAGGGATTCAGTTGTCTGAAAAAACGTGTTTATTTTCGGGCTGAAAAACACGTTTTGAAAAGTGTACTGTAACTGCCCCATAACTTACATGGGGTTGACCAAACTTGCAGAAACATGTTTATTTCTGCTGAAAAACATGTTTTGACACTTTCTGCACAGTGGGGTTAAGAGCTGAGTGTGTGGGCTCTTCTGAGCCTTGCAGTTACATAGGGATTCAGTTGTCTGAAAAAACGTGTTTATTTCGGGCTGAAAAACAGGTTTTGAAAAGTGTACTGTAACTGCCCCATAACTTACATGGGGTTGACCAAACTTGCAGAAACATGTTTATTTCTGTTGAAAAACATGTTTTGACACTTTCTGCACAGTGGGGTTAAGAGCTGAGTGTGTGGGCTCTTCTGAGCCTTGCAGTTACATAGGGATTCAGTTGTCTGAAAAAACGCGTTTATTTCGGGCTGAAAAACACGTTTTGAAAAAAGTGCTGTTACTGCCCCATAACTTACATGGGGTTGACCAAACTTGCAGAAACATGTTTATTTCTGCTGAAAAACACGTTTTGACACTTTCTGCACACTGGGGTTAAGAGCAGAGTGTGTGGGCTCTTCTGAGCCTTGCAGTTACATAGGGATTCAGTTGTCTGAAAAAACGCGTTTATTTCGGGCTGAAAAACACGTTTTGAAAAAAGTGCTGTTACTGCCCCATAACTTACATGGGGTTGACCAAACTTGCAGAAACATGTTTATTTCTGCTGAAAAACACGTTTGACACTTTCTGCACACTGGGGTTAAGAGCAGAGTGTGTGGGCTCTTCTGAGCCTTGCAGTTACATAGGGATTCAGTTGTCTGAAAAAGCGCGTTTATTTCGGGCTGAAAAACACGTTTTGAAAAAAGTGCTGTTACTGCCCCATAACTTACATGGGGTTGACCAAACTTGCAGAAACATGTTTATTTCTGCTGAAAAACATGTTTTGACACTTTCTGCACACTGGGGTTAAGAGCTGAGTGTGTGGGCTCTTCTGAGCTTTGCAGTTACATAGGGATTCAGTGTCTGAAAAAATGCGTTTATTTCGGGCTGAAAAACACGTTTTGAAAAAAGTGCTGTAACTGCCCCATAACTTACATGGGGTTGACCAAACTTCCAGAAACATGTTTTTTTCTGCTGAAAAACACGTTTTGACACTTTCTGCACAGTGGGGTTAAGAGCAGAGTGTGTGGGCTCTTCTAAGCCTTGCAGTTACATAGGGATTCAGTTGTCTGAAAAAACGTGTTTATTTCGGGCTGAAAAACACGTTTTGAAAAGTGTACTGTAACTGCCCCATAACTTACATGGGGTTGACCAAACTTGCAGAAACATGTTTATTTCTGTTGAAAAACATGTTTTGACACTTTCTGCACAGTGGGGTTAAGAGCTGAGTGTGTGGGCTCTTCTGAGCCTTGCAGTTACATAGGGATTCAGTTGTCTGAAAAAACGCGTTTATTTCGGGCTGAAAAACACGTTTTGAAAAAAGTGCTGTTACTGCCCCATCACTTACATGGGGTTGACCAAACTTGCAGAAACATGTTTATTTCTGCTGAAAAAACATGTTTTGACACTTTCTGCACACTGGGGTTAAGAGCTGAGTGTGTGGGCTCTTCTGAGCTTTGCAGTTACATAGGGATTCAGTTGTCTGAAAAAACGCGTTTATTTCGGGCTGAAAAACACGTTTTGAAAAGAGTACTGTAACTGCCCCATAACTTACATGGGGTTGACCAAACTTGCAGAAACATGTTTATTTCTGCTGAAAAACACGTTTTGACACTTTCTGCACACTGGGGTTAAGAGCAGAGTGTGTGGGCTCTTCTGAGCCTTGCAGTTACATAGGGATTCAGTTGTCTGAAAAAACGCGTTTATTTCGGGCTGAAAAACATGTTTTGAAAAAAGTGCTGTTACTGCCCCATAACTTACATGGGGTTGACCAAACTTGCAGAAACATGTTTATTTCTGCTGAAAAACACGTTTTGACACACTTCTGCACACTGGGGTTAAGAGCAGAGTGTGTGGGCTCTTCTGAGCCTTGCAGTTACATAGGGATTCAGTTGTCTGAAAAAGCGCGTTTATTTCGGGCTGAAAAACACGTTTTGAAAAAAGTGCTGTTACTGCCCCATAACTTATATGGGGTTGACCAAACTTGCAGAAACATGTTTATTTCTGCTGAAAAACATGTTTTGACACTTTCTGCACACTGGGGTTAAGAGCTGAGTGTGTGGGCTCTTCTGAGCTTTGCAGTTACATAGGGATTCAGTTGTCTGAAAAAACGCGTTTATTTCGGGCTGAAAAACACGTTTTGAAAAAAGTGCTGTTACTGCCCCATAACTTACATGGGGTTGACCAAACTTGCAGAAACATGTTTATTTCTGCTGAAAAACACGTTTTGACACTTTCTGCACACTGGGGTTAAGAGCAGAGTGTGTGGGCTCTTCTGAGCCTTGCAGTTACATAGGGATTCAGTTGTCTGAAAAAACGCGTTTATTTCGGGCTGAAAAACACGTTTTGAAAAAAGTGCTGTAACTGCCCCATAACTTACATGGGGTTGACCAAACTTCCAGAAACATGTTTTTTTCTGCTGAAAAACACGTTTTGACACTTTCTGCACAGTGGGGTTAAGAGCAGAGTGTGTGGGCTCTTCTAAGCCTTGCAGTT